>NC_057808.1:168915385-169178566 GCF_018294505.1 Triticum aestivum | reverse complement strand
GGCGAATGGGCTCGGGCGGGCCCTCCTCGGGCTCGCCGGGCCGGCGGCGGTGGGAGGCCGGAGGCGTGCCACGTGGCGGCGGCGGAGGAGATGGACGCGTCCGGCTCCGCCCGGACGTGTCCGGCGGCGGAGAGGGACGAGGGTTAGGGTTCGTCTGCGATTTGTTTACGGGAGGGGAAGGAGTTTTATAGGTAGAGGGAGCTAGGAGAGCCCAAATGAGGTGCGGTTTTCGCCCACACGATCGTGATCGAACGACCTAGAGCATGGAAGAGAGTTTGGTGGGTTTTGGCTGGTTTTGGGGGGGGGTTTGCTGGACACTCAAATGGACTTTGCGGATGCCCGGTTAACCGTTGGAGTACCAAACGACCTTCAAATGGAACGAAACTTGACCGGTAGTCTCCGGGTGGTATATTAAGGCCACTTGACAAGCCTCGGTCCATTCCGAGAAAGTTTGACACCCGCATACGAAAGAGAACAAGTGGGGTGCACCGGATGAGATAGGAGCGCCGGATTGCAAAACGGACAACGGGGAAATGCTCGGATGCACGAGACGAACACGTATGCAAATGCAATGCACATGATGACATGATATGATATGCATGCCATGAACAAAATACAAAACAAAAAACAAAACCCGACCACGAAGGGAATATCATAACACATAGCCGAAAATGGCAAGAGTCGGAGTTACAAATATGGAAAGTTACATGCGGGGTGTTACAAGTGACCCCCAAGGCGGCCATGCGATCCAGGAGTTCGTTTAACGACGACAACTCCATTGGATCCATGCGGGCGGAGTATTCGGGATCGACGCGGAGGCGATTTTCGGTGACTTGAGAGGTTATCATCGTCGGTGTAAGGGCCGACCCGGCGGTCATGACGAATCCGCCCAGGCGGAGAGTTTGGCCTAGGGCTAGGACTCCTTCGGAGATGATATTATCCTTGAAAACAAGGCGAGCCATCAATCCTCTTGGCGACGGCACAGCGGAACTCTCAATGAAAGCACCAATGTCGGTGTCAAAACCGGTGGATCTCGGGTAGGGGGTCCCGAACTGTGCGTCTAGGATCGATGGTAACAGGAGACGGGGGACACGATGTTTACCCAGGTTCGGGCCCTCTCTATGGAGGTAATACCCTACTTCCTGCTTGATTGATGTTGATGAATATGAGTGTTACAAGAGTTGATCTACCACGATATCGTAATGGCTAAACCCTAGAAGTCTAGCCTATGTGTATATGGCAATGAACGTGCCCTATCCGGACTATGCTCTCCAGTTTATATAGACACCAGAGAGATCTAGGGTTACATGGAGTCGGTTACATAAGAAGGAATCTTCACAGCTGGTCGCTTAGCTTGCCTTCCACGCCAAGGAAAGTCCAATCCGTACACGAGTATGGTCTTCGGTCTTCATGTCTTCACAGCCCATCAGTCCGACCCATGGATAGCAGGCCGGACGCCCGAGGACCCCTTAGTCCAGGACTCCCTCAGCTTCCCTCAAGAAGGCTCCTGGTTCCGAGAGGGAACGTGTCACCTCCGTGTGCGAAACGACATACGTACACTGCCTTCTCCCGCCTTAATTTTTTTACACGGGCAGATTAGACCAAATAGTAGTATCGTGCTAAATTTTGGAATTATTCCGTGTTCGTTTGGCCTTTTTTATACATTAATTGAGTTTCTAGGCATTTAATGTGCATAATTCAAATTTGAACTACAAGCACGTGCTCCAGTGCATCATAGTTGTTTGAAAAATCACATGTGTGTCCTTGGGTGAATTTCTAGGTCCCATGCAAGAGATGGGAGTGAAATTCAAACATCTGGGCGTCGTGGCTCGGCCGAAAAGATTGAGAAACTTGGTTTTTTAATTCCTGTAATTCCAAAACACGCCTGAAAATCATGAAACTTGGCATGGTCTCATGACATGGCACGAACATGCTGCGGTAATTTATTTGGCCGAATTGGGACAAGCTTTGGTGTAAGATTCTTGCAAACCGGAGCTTCCCTCAAGAAGGCTCATGGTTCCGAGAGGGAACGTGTCACCTCCGTGTGTGAAACGACATACGTACACTGCCTTCTCCCGCCTTAATTTTTTTGCACATCCAGATTAGACCAAATAGAAGTACCATGCTAAATTTTGGAATTATTCCGGGTTCGTTTGGCCTTTTTTATACATTAATTGAGTTTCTGGGGATTTAATGTGCATAATTCAAATTTGAACTACAAGCACATGCTCCAGTGCACCAAAGTTGTTTGAAAAATTACATGTGTGTCCTTGGGTGAATTTCTAGGTCCCATGCAAGAGATGGGAGTGAAATTCAAACATCTGGGCATCGTGGCTCGGCCGGTAAGATTGAGAAACTTGGTTTTTTAATTCCTGTAATTCCAAAACACGCCTGAAAATCATGAAACTTGGCATGGTGTCATGACATGGCACCAACATGCTGGGGTAATATTTTTGGCCGAATTGGGACACGCTTTGGTGTAAGCTTCTTGCAAACCGGAGCTTCCCTCAAGAAGGCATGTGGTTCCGAGAGGGAACATGTCACCTCCGTGTGCGAAACGACATACATACACTGCCTTCTCCCGCCTTGTTTTTTTTACACAGCCAGATTAGACCAAATAGAAGTACCGTGCTAAATTTTGGAATTATTCCGGGCTCGTTTCGCCTTTTTTATACATTAATTGAGTTTCTGGGCTTTTAATGTGCATAATTCAAATTTGAACTAGAAGCATATGCTCTAGTGCACCAAAGTTGTTTGAAAAATCACATGTGTGTCCTTGGGTAAATTTCTAGGTCCCATGCAAGAGATGGGAGTGAAATTCAAACATCTGGGCGTTGTGGCTCAGCAGGAAAGATTGAGAAACTTGGTTTTTTAATTCCTGCAATTCCACAACACGCCTGAAAATCATGAAACTTGGCATGGTGTCATGACATGGCACCAACATGTTGCGGTAATATTTTTGGCCGAATTGGGACAAGCTTTGGTGTAAACTTCTTGCAAACCGGAGCTTCCCTCAAGAAGGCTCGTGGTTCCGAGAGGGAACGTGTCACCTCCGTGTGCGAAAGGACATACGTACACTCCCTTCTCTGCCTTATTTTTTTTACACAGCCAGATTAGACCAAATAGAAGTATCGTGCTAAATTTTGGAATTATTCCGGGCTCGTTTCGCCTTTTTATACATTAATTGAGTTTCTGGGCATTTAATGTGCATAATTCAAATTTGAACTACAAGCACATGCTCGAGTGCACCAAAGTTGTTTGAAAAATCACATGTGTGTCCTTGGGTGAATTTCTAGGTCCCATGCAAGAGATGGGAGTGAAATTCAAACATCTGGGCGGCGTGGCTCGGCCGGAAAGATTGACAAACTTGGTTTTTTAATTCCTGTAATTCCAAAACATGCCTAAAAATCATGAAACTTGGCATGGTGTCATGACATGGCACCAACATACCGCGGTAATATTTTTGGCCGAATTGGGACAAACTTTGGTGTAACCTTCTTGCAAACCAGAGCTTCCCTCAAGAAGGCTCGTGGTTCCGAGAGGGAACGTGTCACCTCTGTGTGCGAAACGACATACGTACACTGCCTTCTCCCGCCTTATCTTTTTACACAGCCAGATTAGACCAAATAGAAGTACCGTGCTAAATTTTGGAATTATTCCGGGATCGTTTCGCCTTTTTTATACATTAATTGAGTTTCTGGGCTTTTAATGTGCATAATTCAAATTTGAACTACAAGCACATGCTCCAGTGCACCAAAGTTGTTTGAAAAATGACATGTGTGTCCTTGGGTGAATTTCTAGGTCCCATGCAAGAGATGGGAGTGAATTCAAACATCTGGGCGTCGTGGCTCGGCCGGAAATATTGAGAAACTTGGTTTTTTAATTCCTGTAATTCCAAAACACGCCTGAAAATCATGAAACTTGGCATGGTGTCATGACATGGCACCAACATGCTGTGGTAATATTTTTGGCCGAATTGGGACAAGCTTTGGTGTAAGCTTCTTGCAAACCGGAGCTTCCGTCAAGAAGGCTCTTGGTCCGAGAGGGAACGTGTCACCTCCGTGTGCGAAACGACATACGTACACTGCCTTCTCCCGCCTATTTTTTTTACACAGCCAGATTAGATCAAATAGAAGTATCGTGCTAAATTTTGGAATTATTCCGGGATCGTTTCACCTTTTTTATACATTAATTGAGTTTTTGGGCATTTAATGTGCATAATTCAAATTTGAACTACAAGCACATGCTCTAGTGCACCAAAGTTGTTTGAAAAATCACATGTGTGTCCTTGGGTGAATTTCTAGGTCCCATGCAAGAGATGGGAGTGAAAGTCAAATATCTGGGCGTCGTGGCTCGGCCGGAAAGATTGAGAAACTTGGTTTTTTAATTCCTATAATTCCAAAACACGCCTGAAAATCATGAAACTTGGCATGGTCTCATGACATGGCACCAACATGATGTGGTAATTTTTCTGTCCGATTTGTGAAGGCCCACACATTAACCATCAGCAAAGTCATTTTGGAACAAGTGCTGTCATGTTACAAATTGGAAACACAAGTATTATTGAAACCGTGGGCATTGGACTTACCAATTACGTGCGGCCACGTGTCCCCTTTTTTTTATTGGCTAGGAGGTGCCGTGCGGGGTAGCTATTTGAGTACGGGAGGCGTGCAATCAGACCCCTGCGCATGCTCATCGGGAGGAGAGCCCTTTGACCGCTACCCGCCATGCAGGTCCCTCCCAACGTCTCCATTAATGGCGCCTGAGCACCTGTTCTACGGCGTGGCTATATGTCTCACTAGACTGAGATTTAAGAGAGAAAAATGAAAATCTGAAAAGAAAGTTTTGCACGGATCTTGATGTAAGATCCGACAGACCTATATAGCATCGACTGCGACTTATAGCAAGCATGATGAATATAAGGACGATGAAGTGGATAATAATTGTCTTACATATTTAGAAACATAAATAAAAAAATGCACATGCGGCAATGCCCGAAATACACAAGGGCAAAAGAAGAAGGAAGACAACGATCTGGCTCGCTGATCTCTACTTTCTTGATGTATTGCTGCAGGCCGCGGGAACTAGTATCCGCGGTGAGCGGCGACGAGCTCTTTCTTGTCCTCAAGATGCTGCTTGAGAGTATCCACGGATTCCTCCACCAGCCTTCTGCGCTCGATGCGCAGCTTGTTATTCTCGTCCATAAGTTTCTCGACGATGACGTCGGTCCTCTTCAACAAGGGAGTGGTCTGTTCCTGCTGCTCCGCACTTTCGACGATCTTCGCCCTCAGCAGGTCGCGCTCGGCCCAGAGCTTCGCATTGCTCTCATTTACTTGCCAGATGACGACGGTAGACTGTTCAAACGAGGCTTGCAGGTCATCCTGCAACCTCGCCCACCTGGAGATCTGATCCATCTGCCTATGGACGAGGGCACGCATGTGCCTGTAAGAGTCCTCGCCTGCCCACGAGGCATTTTCCCAGGCCGCCGCGGCAAGGGAGGACATCTCTGCTGCATTCGCGGCGCGGCGGGACATCTCTTCTGCTTCCGCGGCACGGTCGGACCAGTCTGCTGCATCGACGGTGCGGCGGGTCCTCCGTGCTGCTTTGCCGGCGCGGCGGGACCTCTGTGCTTCTACGGCCGTGCGGCGAGACATGTTGGCTGCTATCGCGGCGAGGCGGGACATCTCTCGTGCTCCTGCTTCCAAGCTCGCCTCTCCCTGGTCGCAATCTCTCGACCCAGAACTCATGCTGGCCATGGCGGACACAAGGGAATGATGATGAATGACTTCTTTGTTTTTGACTTTTTGTGGATGAGGAGTTGAGGAGGAATGTACAGTCATCTTGGAGTAGTAGTATTTATAACCGCGTAGTAATACGCTCCTAAGTGGGAAACCATTTAGGTTTTGATCGGTGTGAACAGGTTTGCAATTTGGAATGTGACAGGACGCATGCTCAAAATTTACTGACGGTTATAAGTGCGGCACTATTCCCGGAAGGCGTAACGTGGGCACGTACGCCTTCTCGGTCGCATATGTGGCGTTTGCACCATAGGGTGCACCGCAATAGGCAATGTCAGCACATGTCTTTTAATTAGAATGGGTGTGCCCGTCTAGCACACACATGCTGATCTATCTAACTGTTTCAGTTTGTTGTGGCTAATCACAAACAGTTCATCCATGTGAAGTGTATGCCATCAATCGCAGACACTTTGATCTGGCTTACCCATTTCTGTTATGTTGCCTAATAGCAAACGATTAATCCTTCTGAAGCGTATGCCCTCAATCACACACACCTTGATCTGGCTGACCGTTTCTTTTGTGTTGCCTAATCACAAACAGTTCATCCGAGTGAACCGTATGATGTATATCGCACACACCTTCATCTGGCTGCCCGTTTCTTTTGTGTTGCCTAATCACAAATAGTTCATCTGAGTGAACCGTATGCTCTATATCGCACACGCCTTCATCAGGCTGCCCGTTTCTTTTGTTCTGCCTCATCGCAAACAGTTCATTGGACTGAACAGTATGCCATGGATCACACACGCAACTAAAATATGAACCGTGTTTGATGCATCCTCCATCGCAAACGTTTTCACCTTTTTGACGGTTTTCATACAGCACCGTTTGCGATTATGGAATCGCACACAGTTTCTCGAAGGGTCTCTGATCGTAGTGTCGCGTTAGCAGCATCCTGCAGTAGTGATCTATAAAGATAGATCAAGACGCTTGATAAGACTTTCGATGAGTACATACCTTGATAAGATTTTGAAGGAGTTCAAAATGGATCAGTCAAAGAAGGAGTTCTTGCCTGATTTGCAAGGTATGAAGTTGAGTAAGACTCAAAACCCGACCACGACAGAAAATAGAAAGAGAATGAAAGTCATTCCCTATGCCTCGGTCATAGGTTCTATAAAGTATGATATGCTGTGTACCAGACCTATTGTGTACTTCACCATGAGTTTGGCAAGAGGGTACAATAGTGATCGAGGAGTGCATCACTGGACAGCGGTCAAAATTATCCTTAGTGGAATAAGGATATGTTTCTCGGTTATGGAGGTGACAAAAAGTTCGTCGTAAAGGGTTACGTCGATGCAAGCTTTGACACTGATCCAGATGACTCTAAGTCTCAATCTGGATACATATTAAAAGTGGAAGCAATTAGCTAGAGTAGCTCCGTGCAGAGCATTGTAGACATACAAATTTGCAAAATACATATGGATCTGAATGTGGCAGACCCGTTGACTAAACTTCTCTCACAAGCAAAACATGATCACACCTCAGTATTCTTTGGGTCTTAATCACATTACGATGTGAACTAGATTATTGACTCTAGTAAACCCTTTGGGTGTTAGTCACATGGCGATGTGAACGAATCACATAAAGATGTGAACTATTGGTGTTAAATCACATGCACTACAAAAAAAAAAGACACATCCGTGACATTTTGGGCCGAACGGAAAAAATTCTGTCATACTTATGACACTTCTATGACAATAATTGTGACAAAACCCGGTATCATCACAGATGTGGTGGGCTCCTACTTCTATGACAAAAAATCATGACAGAAAATGGGCTTTTCGTCCTGGGCGGGCCGGAGACGCAGCTGCATGACATTCTTTGGGCCGTCCATGACGGAAAAAGCCGTGGTAGAAGCAAGGGCGAGGAAAATATCGGGGTGTTCCCGGTTACGGTGGGTGGTCGGGGCCGAGCGATGCGCGTTTCTATCGTACACGCACGCGCATGGGTGCGAGGCGTTGGGCTCTAACTGAACCCGAGCGATTGCACTTCAGGCTACGCGTTACTGAACCCGAGCGATCGGTCGATGGCTGTTAACTAAACCCGATCGAGCGATTCCTTCGCTACTGCTGCTAACTGAAGCCGATCGATGCTGCCTCTGGATGAACAGTGAGTGTTGCTGGGGAGTTTGGATGAACACTTCCCGGTGGGGGTGGATGAACAGGACCCCGTGGTGTTGCCTCTGGATGAACAGGACCCCGATTGATCGAGCCGGTTGGGGCTGGATGAACAGGACCCCGTGGAGGGCTGGATGAACAGGACCACCCCGTGGAGGGCTAGATGAAAAGTAGACGGTGGAGGTCTGGATGAACAGTACCCCCGTGGAGGGGTGGTTGAACAGGAGCCCGTGGAGAGGGCTGGTTGAATAGTAGCCGGTGGAGTAGCGCGCGGTGGAGGCTGGATGAACAGGAGCCCGTGGATGAACGGTCGCAGGTGGAGGCTGGAGGAGGTCAACGGTGGATGAACAATAGCCCGTGGAGGCTAGAGGGGGTCGACGGTGGAGATGAACAGTATCCCGTGGAGTCCCGTTTTGCGGTACACCACACCCCTCCCGATGAACAGGACCCCCATTTCGACCATAGCGCTCCAACACAAGTCCGTTTCCTCCGTTTTGCGGTACGCCACACCCCTCCTGATCAACAGGACCCCGTTTCGACCATAGGAGGTCCGTTTCCTCCGTTTTGCAGTACGCCAAACCCCTCCCGATGAACAGGATCCCGTTTCGAACGTGGTCGGTCGAACACAAGGCCATTTCCTCCGTTCCGTCGTACGCCAGGCCTCGTTTCCATTGGCTGTTCCGCCCAAGCCGGTTAGCTCTCACGCGTTCCGTTGCCTCTCGATGACCATGACGCATTCCGTTGCCTCCCCATGAACACGACGACGACGCAGTTTCTCTATTCCGACCCAGCCATGTACACGAGCCCTGGCCGTACGTATGCTCGAGTAGGCGTTCGAGACCCCGCCCGTATGTACGTACGTGGCCGTATTTTCTTTCTTGCACACTGGCCGTTGTACGTACGTGTACATGCTACGTGTGCGCCTCTACATCGACCAGTATGTATGTACACGTTCGCGACCAGAATGATAACGCTACGTATGCTTCCACCAGGTGGGTCCCAACTGCTAGGCACTTCCTTGCATGCGAAGATGTAGCTGGTGGGTCACAGCAGTCAGGGGGCGAATCATTTTTTTTTTGCCCGGACGCACTTCCTTGCGTGCGAAGATGTAGCTGGTAGGTCCCAGCAGTCAGGGGGAAATGTTTTTTCGCGAAATACGGTGGCCCGTCCGATGGGTCCCTGCTGTCAGGTGGAGGAATAATTATTTTGCGCGTAATAAGGAGGCACTTCCTTGCGGCCGCCGTGGACCCAGCTGTCAGCCTCTCCACGTACAGTACTCTTCTGATGGAAGTCGGTCGTTGACCACATTGACCACGCCGCGCCGAGAGCACCACGGCGGTGGACGACGGTGAGTCCTAGGAAGGGGACGATGCGGAGCCGGGGAAGACGCGGCAGTGGAAACCCGCACGGAGAGGAGTACGAGGGTTCATTGGTTCGGCTGTGGTGTGAGGATGCCGTCGCCGCAAAATAACAGGGGGTGTGGGTGAGTAGAGGGATGGCCTGGCCAGCGGTGGGAGTAGTAGGGGGCGGTGAGGCCTCCGCGGCATCACAGCCGGCCACGAGAGGCAGGAGCACGCGGCACGACCAGCGCTGCTTTGGGCGGCTGGAGCAAGAAGACCAGAGGTTGAAGAAGCACTACGGCTGTTGGATGGACATCGTACGGTCACTGCAGCTAGAATCGTTTATATTGACTAAGTTGACAAAGCCCTTGGTACGCGTCAACTTAGTAGGCCCACAAGTCAGCCTCCAAAACGGTGCGCCCCAGATGTCAGGGGGAGGAATCATTTTTTGGGAGGCTGAAGCAAGAATATCCGAGATTGAAGAAGAAGCACGACATCCGTTGAATGGATATCCAACGGCCACAGCTGCCAGAACCGTGTGTTGTTGACAAAGCCTTGCATATGCGTCAACTTAGTTTTTTTAGGGGACGCATCAACTTAGAAGGCCCACAAGTGTGTGGCAGAGAACATATAGCCCATTTGCGATTTGTAAGAATGTACAACCCATTTTTTAATTCTAGTGGAATTTACTATAGCCCGTTTACAGTTTTTTAAAAGTACAGTCCATTTTCTAGCTAGGACAACGATTAATAATTTCAACCAACCGCTCAAAACAGAATTCAAAAAAATCCCACATTTTTATGGGATCCAAAATATTTTTATCCGAAATTTCTAGTCAGATTAAATATAATTTCAAAATAAAGTTGTATTATGTTAAAATCCAACGAAATATTGCGCGCGCAACAAGTAATGAAATTAAAATTTTCAAATTCCAAAAATAATATATTTTTTAAACTAATTACGCGTTTGGTGCATTTTTTATAGTTACCGCCCAGTTATTATAATTACATCCCATTTATTATTTCTTAAAGTCCATTTTCTTGTTAAGCCTAATGCATACCTCCTAGGAAAGTTTGCAGCCTAGCGGGGCGGAGAATAACAAGTTGACCCGGATATTGTGTACAACTATCGGCCCAGTTGCATTGCTGATGTTGAAAAAAAGGCCTGTGTAGTACAGTACAACCTAACATGGCTACTCAGCCCACATTTAGCGACGCCGGAAAGGCCCAAACAAGGCTACTGTATAACTTTTTGAAGTCACTGAGTGTGACGCCCGGATAATTAAGCTACAGTAATCCTCTGTTAATGATGCCATGTCACCACTGTTACTCTTGCTAAACCCACTTGTTTCAAACACAGGTCAAATTCAATTTCCGAAAACAAGTCAAATAAAAATGTTCGGTGGGTTGAAAATATTCACTAACTAATTGTCATGAATGATTCAACATCATTTGAGATATTTAATTTCCCTTGGAAATTAAAACAGTTCCAAATCAGCCTCTTCTTATACTTTTCCATTTGTGAAAAATACAAATCAATTCAAACTCCTCCCAAACTTTGTTGTCGTAGTGCCAAATATTGTAATGTATTTATGTGGCCAAGTTCCACATTTTTACAAAGACCAATTAACAGCTCAAAATATTGCAAACAGATTCTGCAATCAGTGTAAAAATAAAATAAAAGGGAAAGGCCTAACTACTATGTGTTAATGGGCTCTAGTGCCATTGTGCACTTTGGCCCGTCTAACAACATTTGGGCAGCCCACCTCCACCTCATCCCCAACCTCGCTACAGGAGGCAGGGGGGTCGTGGCAGCCATCCCATCGCGCCCCTGGTCCCGTGGCGGCCATCCCCGCTCTCTCCCTGTGGATAAGAGGACGCCCCGACGCCCTCCTCCCTCCCTTGACGAACCCTAGCCCCACTCGCTCTCCCATCCCCTCTCTCTTTCGACTTGGAGCTTGTCCGAGCTCGTGGTCACCATGGCCGCCATCGATCCCACGGCCACCGTCCTCCCCGCGCCCCGCCAAGTCGTCTAGAAGCTCTGTAGTGAGCATCTTCGTCGACCACGCCTTTGAGCTCGAGCCGGAGATCTCCACATCGACCGGATCAAGGTCGTCTTCAACCTCTGCCCCGCCGCTCGCCGTCTTCGATTCGGCCTCACCAGAGCCTCCCCGAGCCCACTTTGCTCACCTACAGGCTCACTGTGAGCTCCTCGTTCCGTCCCCCCCTTTTTTTCCTTCGATCCATGTCGTTTACGCCGTTGTTCACCGTGGTCGGAGCTTCGCTTCCGCATACACTTACGTCCGTTGTTCCTTTGTTGCTACTGCTTCTGCTGCCGCTGCGACCCACTATACTGTGGCCACGCCCGCCTGCTCGCCTGCGTTGCCGCCTCTCCGCAGCTGCCCGTGCTCGCGCGCGCCTACGCTTGTTCGCCGCCGCTCGCGTCTGCTGCTGCTACTGCTATTGCGCTGCCTGCCGCTTGTAGTTGCTGCTACCTGACCCTGCCGCTGCTCCTCGCAATGGCTGCTACTGCTTATTAGCTGCTGCCCTTTTGTCGTGCTGCCTGCTACTGCCGCTACTGCCATGGCTAGATGTGTGCGTGAGTGTGTGTTCTGGGTGTGTGTGCGCGTACGTGTGTGTTAGGGCCGGCCCTGTTAGTTTTAGGTTAGGTTGGTTAATTAGAGGTTAGTTAGATTAATTAGGGCCCATTTAGTCCAGTGGCCCTATGACATGTGGTCCATGTTATTTAAAAGGCTAATTAAAAATTTGTGTCAATGACAAGTAGGCCCACGTTCACTGTTCACCTGTTGACCAGTCAGTTGTTGACTGGGTCAACCCAGCCCCCTGGCCCCACTTGTCATGCACTGTGGCTAGAGAAGCACTAGGTGACCAAGTATATTCTGTTTTTATTTCGAATTTAAAGAATTCTAGAAAATTCTTAAATATTTAGAAAATCATAGAAAATAATCTGTAGCTCGGATGAAAAAGTTTTATACATGAAAGTTGCTCAGAACGACGAGACGAATCCAAATACACGGTCTGTTCATTTGTCACATGCCCCTAGCATGCTGAACATGGAACATTCCCCCTCCGATCATCTGTCTGACACAGATCCAGAACCGGGAAAACATTACCGGTTGACTTCCCCCTTCGTCGATATCGTGTAGCACCGCGTTAGAACACTTCTAGCTCTACCTGTTGTCCTGTTATGCACTTGTTTGCTATGTATTTACTGTTTCTCCCCCCTCTTCTCTTTGGTAGACCCCGTGATGATGTTGATGCCCCTGTGATCGACTACGTCACCGACGACCCATCCTTCTCGTCAGAGCAACCAGGCAAGCCCCCCCCTTTGATCATCCCGATATCGCCCATTCCATTCTCTCATGCTTGCATTAGATTTTGCTATTGTTATTGTTTGCTCCTATTCTGATGCATAGCCTGCTTTTGTAACCTGCTCACTGTACCTTACCTGCTTATCCTAAACTGCTTAGTATAGGTTGGTTAGTGATCCATCAGTGACCCCCACCTTGTCCCTGTTGCCCCTACTTCATCATCGAAGACCCAATCAATGGGATCGAAGACCAGGCCCTGGCAGAGCACATCACTTTCCCCTTAGTTGCTCGACACTACTGGGTTACTATCAAGTGCCGAGGGTGAGACCTCTACAGCACTTCTGATGTTAACCCTGTAGTGTAGCTATTCGGTCGTGGTCATCGAGGGTGATTCCGCCTTAACCACTTCCGATACGACTCTGTCGTGCAACCCCTCAAGTGTGAACCTCGGGGGTGGTTCCTCTTATGTTCACCTTGATGATTACATCGAGTGTAATTCACCGGGGGTGATTTCTTGGGTTTTCCCCTTGATGTTTGGACACACGGATACTTGGACTTTACAACTGTTACTTGGAAAGGCGGGTCGACCCTGAGGGGTACCCGCGAGTGATGTGGAGACGGGTTTACCTGGAGGGTGCCCGCGAGATAATTACGAGGCGTGGCCGGGCATTCTTAGCCCTTGCCGCAAGTCCTCGAGACGGGGCGACGGGGTCACATCTTTCGTGAGTCTCTGCTTGTTACCGCGCGTTCCTAATCCACTACGATTTGGATATTTGATCCGAGGGGCCTCTGGCTTGATAGCACTAACCATCACGTCGGCATTGTATGGGCGTTCTACGTCGTATGCATCAGCTAAAGCTTAATAGACGTCAGCGACTGAGCGGCGCGCGCCGGGTTGGACTGCGTAAGCACCTGCCTTGTTGAAGGAGGTAGCTAGGTCTACTCACCGGCCGCCCACGCAACGTGCAGGAGTTCCCGGGGCGATGGCCCATGACCCCTGGGGGCATAGTTTTAGTCCGGCGTGCTGGCCTCTCTATTAAGCCTAGGTCGGGTTGCGGCGTATTGTTTGGCCGAGGCCGGGCATGACCCAGGAAAGTGTGTCCGGCCGGAGTTAATCGAGCGTGGTGGGTAAGTTGGTGCACCCCTGCAGGGAAGAAAACATCTATCGATAGCCTGTCCTAGGGTAACAGACACTTGGAGTTGTATCCCGATCGATACAACTAGAACTGGATACTTGATGTGATAACTGGATAGTATGGCTCTGGGATTGCTTTCTCACAAGGAGTCGAGAAAGGATCTCTGGCCGAGGTTGATGACACTACTACTACTACTTTACTTTATGCTACTCTTATCTCTCTTCTGATGCTGCAAGATGCTTGGTGCTGCTTGAAGATGCTAGTCTTCGATAGGCTAGGCTTTCCCCTTCTCTTCTGACATTCTGCAGTTCAGTCCACATATACTACCCATTTCATTGACACCGATGCATATGTAGTGTAGATCCTTGCTTGCGAGTACTTTGGATGAGTACTCACGGTTGCTTTGCTACCCCTTTTCCCCCTTCTTTCTTCTTTCTGGTTGATGCAACCAGATGGTGGAGCCCAGGATCCAGACGCCACCTTCGACGACGACTGCTACTACACTGAGGGTGCCTACTACTACGTGGAGGTCGCCGACGACCAGGAGTAGTTAGGAGGCTCCCAGGCAGCAGGCCTTGCCTTTTCGATCAATGTTGCCTTTGTGCTAGCCTTCTTAAGGCAAACTTGTCTAACTCATGGCTGTACTCAGATAATGTTGCTTCCGCTGACTCTTGTGTATTCGAGCCCTCGAGGCCCCTGGCTTGTAATATAAAGCTTGTATTATTTTAATTTGTGCCTAGAGTTATGTTGTGATATCTTCCCGTGAGTCCTTGATCTTGATCGTACACATTTGCGTGTATGATTAGTGTACGATTGAAACGAGGGCGTCACACTGAGCTCAATTAATAACTTAAGAAAAAAGTTAGATTACAGTGGAACCTAATTAAAAGTTGTCACGAGCAAAGAAATAATTCAACGGGTCCCACTTGTGCGTGTGTGTGTGTGAGAGAGAGAGAGGCCCATCGGTCGATGCTCGTAAATACATCTTTCAGCCATATGCATTGCTGAAGCTCAGTAAAAACTTATATAGTTGATACAATCATATAGAACATCATAGCACACTGAACTTGCATACAAAATTTCACGCAGGCGGCACAATCAGGATGGAAGCAGTGGATCGCTACGGGTAGGGCTATGTTGAAACCAACGAACTCGTACATAACAGTTCATCATCTTTATCAATGACGGGGAAATATCTTGAATGTTGTGCAAAGAAAACAGACAGACAACACAATAAGTTCTGCTAGCACATTAAGTTGACGTATAGCCCTTTCTAAAAAAAGTTCAGGTACAAAATTAGAACAGGTCACAATCAAATGTACTGGCACATCAGTGCTTCACACCCATAGCTCGGATTTAACTAGTATCTGACAAGATTCAGTTGTTACCTCAAATTAGAGCACATCCAGGCAGCCAGCCCTGCCTCTTCTCCCAAAGAAGTAGTGGCCTCCGCCGCGCGATGGAGTAGGCCCTGTGCCATCCATCGTTCCGAGCAACACGGGGAAAGTCTGATGTTGACTCCTGTAATGGACATCGTCAACGAACCCTAGCACCAGCGGCGGCGGCAGGACTTCGATTGATGGATTGACCACTTCTTCGACATGCACGAACACTCGATATAGGTACATCCCTAACGTGGTCTACGACGGCCTTGGTGGCGACGAATAGTACAACCCCGGTTCCTGCACTAGTATCTCAACACCAATCACCTTCGGTATGGTGGACGGCTTCTTCATCCATGCCATAACCGTCAGAGCCCAGCTGTCTGGAGGAACAAACATACTTACGAGCTCACCTCCAAGGTCGTTGATAAGCTCATTCATGGACTCGTTGTTCCAAGCACGTCGAGGCATGCCGTGGAAGGTAAGCTTTGTTAAAAACTCAAGATCAGAGGGCACCGAGCCCCATCCTGGGTGCCACCGATCAAAGCTCACCAGCGCGCCATCGCAGAACAAACACCGGGTTCGAACACACGACTGCAGTCAAAAGTTGTCCGGAACCTGACGAAGAAATCAGCCGGTGGCGGACAGACTTCGATGAGCAAGTCACTTATTTGGATGCCGTGTGCAATGCCAAGAGATTTGACAAGGTCGTTCGGCGAGACGTGAGGCCGGTCGCCGTTGATGGTTACCATCAGCACTTTGCCGGTAAACTGGTCGTCAAGCGCCGCCATGCCACTGTTGAGTGACAGCACGCAGCGACCGAAGGCGGGACAGACCTCAGGATCTCCGGCTCGGAGATCCGCGTTGACCGGCGACATGATAGTGCGCTTGAGTACAGGGAGTACAGGAGGGGGATTTGGGGGAACTGGAGTAGGAATCGAGATTCCAGAGGTGGGGGAGGGGCAGGAGATTGGGGATGAAAAGGTAGCATGAATTTCGAACACGCGCCAATATGCTCTCGGCGTGCAAGCGCACAAAAACACCGGTGGCGCCCACATGTCGGCCTAAGAGTCCTTATTCTTTCTTTTTTGGAGAGCCCGGCCTTTTTTTAGGATCTTTTGAGAGCCCGGCCTAAGAGTCATAATTGACCTGTTTGGCATTGCGTTACTACTCGGCCCATATTCAACGACACCTCACTGGCCCAAACAAGTGTACATCATCGAAAAGACACTGAGCTCAAATTATATAACTTGAAAAAAGGAGATACACTCTGAACACTGGAGAATGGTGATGCCCTCATTTAGCCCACCAGTAGTTTGAGACAATAAACAGTTCGAAACAACGATATATACAACATTCAAACACTGATTAGTGACTACTACTGACAAAAACAGCAAGACATGATAGTTCATAAGAAGTCTTGCTACACCACCAAAACGCACCCATCTGCAGCGCTCAGACTCTCGTGATCCAGACGAGAATGACATTCTAAACAGAGGCAACTATTACATAGTAAGAGTGACATAGACGAGGATAACCAAATGACAAGGAATATGCATAACAAAAGAAAGAACTACCCATCCAGAACAAGCAGCAAAGACAACAAAGTCATTCGAAGAGATGATCCAACACCATCATAATTTGCAGCCCCGCTTCAGCGACCAATGATCCGAAGACACCAGTACTCCACCCTTTCGACGCAACAGCCCAATTACCTATCAACCTGAAGGCTTGAACCACATCACTGCCTGTCGTAATTGAGACATCCAAGGATCAAAGTTAATCTGGATGCCTTTGTCATTCTCACCTTCTTTTGGCTGCAGGCTGTGTCATTGACAATCAGGGGAGTTTGCTCCCGAACTACTAGGGCTCGCTGTGTAGACACAGTTTTCCATAGCAAACATAGCCTCTCTGCCATCAAGGTCCTTGGCAACGGTGATCTCCTGGTTAATCGGATAATTGAGTCCGAGAAAAAGAGTGTGAACCAAGGCTATTTACCCGCCTCCAACTAAAAAATCCTGAAGGCCCCAACAAGCTGGTATCCTGCTCATAGACGTAACAGCCACTGTCCGGATACTCATGTATTTCACGGTGCTTGTATACAATGGGGTTTTTGCAATATAACTTTTCCGGCTCATGTGTCCGAATGATCATCAGTCTTTTGTCATCGTCTGATCGAGCGAGGAACCAGTTGTGCTTCCCTGTTTTTGGCAAAGGTGGTGTGATTACAAAGGGCAGTAACTATAGGAACACTGCATCATATCAAAAAGGACAGGCATTGTTAATGTAAGATCAGCATTGTTCAAAGTATGAGTAGGATAATGCAAGAAACATCATTGATATGTCCCTGTTGGAGCTGGGAGGAAAATACAGGGAAATGTATACTAGGTTCGAAAATATAGAAGTGCCATGCATGGTTATACTCATGTTATCTCGCAATCGATTCTTCACAGGAAACTACCATGTCATGCATGTTATGTAATCATGTTCTATCCTCACAAACAAATTCTTCAAGGTAACTAACAGACGCATTGTTATATACTCGTGTTCTGTGGGCAAATTTTTTGTGAGGATATTATTCTAGCCATTGATTGCTGAAGGGCGAATATAGGTATGTACACATGGTAAGCATTACATGATTTCACTACTTCCAAATATAGAGTTCTCCATATGCACATTTACTTCCCTAATGTATGGTTAGATGAAACCAACAGTGTGGTGCATGTTTCTACATCATGAAAATGAGGAAACTAACATGGCCATTGATACACACTCATATTTAGTAGTAGTATATAGATTACTGTAAAATAAGGAGAATATCCATATATTCCTAACCGTTTGATTATTCAGGGGTACAAATTGGTTGTAATGACATGGTCACAATCGCATGAATTAACTCATTCCAAATATAGCTGATTTACGGCGTCTCTAATACATTGCCATAGTTCTACTCAAATTCTGCTCATACAGGGATATGCCAATCATCACAAAAAGTTCAAACAGTGTCATGGCATCATCATTAACATGGGATGAAAACAACTTATACGCGCCGTCCCAGCAATACGTGGTGCCATCTGCTTTGTCAATCACGTAGATGATGCCATTGTGTTCAATAGCATTACAGATGTGTGTATCAGCTTTGACGATGACCCACTGCGAGCTGAGTTGTCTCCAGCTAAAGAAGGCACCGGCGTAAAGATAGGCGAGTCCGCGGTCGAACAAGGCAATTAGCTTGAAGTCTGCGTAATTCGCATGTCGTGTGGACACTTGGCAGATTACAATCTTCTGTAAAACAAGGTCCGTCCAACTGACGTGGTAATCTAGATGACTTGGACCACGATGGTAAAACTCTATATAATCCAACAGAGGAAGGATAATCTCATGGGAGGTCTGGAAGTTCACGAGCACCAACTTTTTACCATCTTCTCTGAAGGCAGCCATCCAGTGGGAGTTCATGCCGACCCAGTACATACCTGCCAAGAAGTTTCGGGCGATGGTGATCGGATCAAAGTCGAGGGAAATGATGTACGGCGACCCACTACATACCTGCAAAGAAGTTTCGGCTAATGGAGATCGGATTGAAGTCAAGGGGCATCATGTACGCCTCCGTATCATGGTGAGCCAATCTCGCAAGACCAGATAGCAGCAAGCAGGGTGTCTTGAAAAGCTTAGGCCTCGCTTCGATGATGGCCGTGTGCATGCCCCTCGAGCATGCAGCCAGCCGCAGGGCGCTCAACATATGCATACATGAACAACAGAGGTCGAGGACGTCACTGGGGAGATTGCTCCAATCGCAGCTCATATGGATGTTGTGCGGTTCGCGTTCGGCCATGGTGGAGTTTGGAAGGTGGGGTTTTGGGGGGCTTGATTTACGGGGGAGAAGGCTGTCGGTGCTGGAGCGGCTAGCGAGGGAATAGTGGTACTGGGGGAGGCGAGCGAGGCGAGGGTACGCGGGGGCACAGTGAGATGATGAAGAGTGACCTCAGGATCTCCGGCGAGACGGAGATGGAGTGGTGCTAGGGGAGAGGGAGACGAGGAGAGGCATGCTATACAGCGGCGGTGATAGTGATTGCACAGTGCACAAGGTGAGGCTGACTTTGGTAACCCGGACACGCCGCCTGGACTGGTGTCACCTCGGGCGCAGGGTCTTGTCACTTCACTGTGAGGACCGAATGAATAATAGTATTTTGACCATCAAGTGTACCACATTTTTACTACTACTACTAGTAGGAGTAGTAGGAACATGAGTAGTACTCCCGTGCTAGCATGCCTCTGGGTTCACTTCATCCTCCAGCTATCATCCATATTGCGAGCAGAACCAAATTCTCGTGCATGCGGAAGCGCGAAGAAGGACTTTTCTTTTTTGAGGATAACCGCATACCGTAGTAGGAACATGAGTAGTACTCCCACCGGTCCTCTTTTGTCTGCGCATAACTTTTTTCAGTATTTCTCTAATTAGTCTGCGTATATACCCTTTTGCATGCGCCCATTTCCCTCCATGCCCCGCATTCACATCATTAATTAGCGTACGCATGAGCAGCAGGAGCCAGACTCCAGCCAATAAACTTCAACATGCAAGTGGGCCATTCTGTGCGCGTGGGACAGAGAAAAGGCAACCGAAGAGCCCGTCCAATCCATTGCATGCAGCAGTCAAACCACCGCAGCTCTCCTCATGCATGCGCATAACTTCTCCCATTTACTTCTCCATCGGGAACCGATTTTCCTCGGCTTTTTCACTACTCCTTGATCTTCATTTGCATCCAAACCACACTGCATTCACATTGTTTTAACCTCTTCACATCCTCCTGGAGTAATTCCGAAGCCCCTATAAATAATCATCTTCTTCAGTTAGACTAGCCATCTAATCCTAATTCTCCAAACCATAGCCCTCTGGTCCAGCGGTTCCAAATGGCGAAAGAGATTGAGATGCAGGTTTTTAGCGTCCAACATGTCCTCGTCGAAGGCTCATTGAGCATAGTTTCCACATTCACCGACCACCCAAGGGTTGTTCGAAGTGGATCAACAATGTATCCAACTCCCTCCAAAAGGTGGAGATGAATGTCATCGGTCTCGACACAGAGTACACGGAGCGTGCCACTGGGAAGATCCAACGCGCCGCTGTCCTTCAGCTGTGCCTCGAAGATGATGTTTTGGTGTACCACATCATACACACGCCCTCCATACCAGGTGAGCTTCACGATTTCTTGTCTCAGGAGGACATATACTTCTGTGGGGCAGCCATCGCAGGGGACAAACAGAACTTGGAGACGTACAACCTTGATTTGAAAAGCATCGCTGACCTACAAACCAAAATAAAAATTCCTGTAGAAGATTGTGATAAACCGACACCATCCCTATTCGACGTAGCAAATTTTGTGCTAGGAACAAATCTTCAGAAGGGTGACGAGATGTTGGCATTAAGGTCGTCTGGATGGGAGAATTATCCCTTGGCGTACGAGCGGATAAAATATGCTGCCCTCGATGCCCGTGTGAGTTTCGAGATAGCTGCAAGGTCCAGAGAGCTTGTTGTGAAGCCGTCTCCCACAGAAAATGAGAACAAGAAGAAGAAGAAGAAGAAGAAGAAGAAGAAGAAGAAGATGTTGCACCAGCAGCAGGGCATTATGGATGGATGAACTATTTCCTCTCTTGTAAAAAAAATATTCCCTCTCTATGTATATTGATATAGATGGACTATTTCGATGGTATGCATGTCTTTGGAACAAGTAGTAGCGTGGGTCCGCTTGACTATAAGGAACTATTTATCCGCCTAGCTTTCTCTACTACTCCTTCCAGTGATCGGTATGCAATGCATGTGTCCGTAGACATGACAGCTTGTCCATGGAAGTTCAACTACGGCGACCATCACGTTTCATCCACTGCCACTAGCGATTCCCACGATGCCGCTCCAACCCACAGCACCACGTCCCCCGACGTGCGCCTCACCCCTCTCGGCCGCACCGCCCCTCTGCCTTTGTGTGCATGACATGTGGGCCACCTTAAATGCGGCGAGCATCAAGTTTCTACCATAGCCACACCCGATTCCCACGACGCCGCACGAACCCATGACACCACACGTCCCCCGACCTGCGGCTCACCCCTCTCGGCCCCACTGCCCCTCTGCCTTCGGGAGCATTACATGTGGACCAGCCACCTGTCGAGTCCACATGTTATTGACTCAAAGGCAGGTGTAGTAAGGCGCTGAAGCTCAGTCCCGAGGGCCCTGAGAGGGAAATGTAACTCCTGCGCCAGGTTGGTGCTACCGCTGCACGAACTCGTGCCAAACTCGAGATTTGTTTCTTTACTATACATGCACGCAACGATTTAATGGACATTGTAATCTCAACATGTGATGGGGAGCTCTAAATTTGAATTTGAAACTTATAAAATGAAAAGATTCAAAACAAATAAACTGGGAGAGAGGGAGTATATCGTAGGATGTGTCCCATATGAAACAAGTCCCCTGGATTGTCACCGCGAAGATGCGGTTAGAAAGGAGCACAGCGTCTTCGTACTCGTACGGCAACAAATCGGCCGCAGACAGCATGGTCCACCTTTGACCGCCATGTGCAAGGTTCGTGCTATCTTATTCAATCTCACCGTGGTTCCATCATACCAATTCATGCGGTGGCCCGTTGCATGGCTGATCCCAATGTTGGACAAAGGTTCTACGGGAACGGTGTCACCGTTGTAAATGTTGTGCAAATTGATGTTGGTACCCTCCCGTACATATGCAAGCCAATCTCCGCTCGCACCGAGCCTAACCTGTGAAATAGTGGGCAGGGTGAGAATTAGGAAATGGACACGGAAGTAGGCTTTAGAATGCATTTACTACATGATCAAACTCATCTTACCTGCTCATCAGAGGAAATCTGAGTGCCCCTCAACGTCGGCATCTCAAGGGGAGTCAACTTGCAACTATGGCCACGCCGCATTGGAGAGACCCTCAAGGAAACATCCTCGTGCGTTCCACGGAACATCAAGATGCATTTGTATGAGTAGTTTATCTTGTGAGAGAAAAGGATGAACGAGGGAAGGCCTCTAGAGATAGACATAGACACTACTACTACCAATGTGTTGGCCCGTGCGTTGCAATGGATCCAAAGTAGTAGAATAATACTTGTTCATGTGCTTGAAATATAAACACTCTAGTTTTGATATACATGTGTCAGCAGACATGACAGCTTGTCCACGGAAGTTGAACCACGGCGACCATCACGTTTCTTGTTTCTACCACTGCCACACCCACACGCGATTCCCACGACGCCGCTCCAACCCTACCTGTAAGCACGACGTCCCCCCACGTGGACATGGTGTCACGTCCCTAGCCTTGCTATGCACTTGGACTAGCTTGGTTGCTGCATCATGTCTAAATTTCATTTAAACTTGAAATGGGGATTGATCAAACCCTAGCACCAAAAAGAACTCAAATAGGTTCAACCAAAATATTTTCAACGAACTCAAAATATCCTTATAAAATGTTCATGATTTATGGAAAAAGGTGAAAGCCTCTGCCATAGATGATGCATAATTTTTCCAGGACATTTTGGCCATTGAATTAAATCATAATTGTATTTGAGTTGGAGCAAAAAATTCTATAAATATTTTTATTGCTCCAATGATCCTGGAATATTTTGTGGAGCTCTAGGATAAACCTTTTTGCATCCACAATAATTCCCAGAAGCTGCAAAAATAATTTGGTTAGCAAACCAAATTAAAACAAATCTGCAAAAATTAGAAAAACAGTAAAGCGAGAGAGAGAGGAAAGGACTTACCTGGCGCCAATGAACCGGCCCAGCACTGTAGCTGGCTGGCCCAGCCCACTTACCTCCTCGCTCGTCGTCTTCCTCCTGCCAGTAGGCAGGAGCGAACACACGCGCGCACCCGCGGAGCCCTCCACCTCCTGCTTCGCGCTGGAGGCCGCCCCTTCGTCCTAATCCGCGTCTGGAGATGCCCGAGGCCCTCTCACTCTCCCCTCACTCTAGAGCTCTCTCCCTCTCCTCTAGCTCCCTCCCCGCAGCACCACCGAACACGACGTCGTCGCCGTTTGCTACTGCTACGGCCACCGCCTCCCCCTCGCCTTGCCGACGTGCCAGGAAGCCCCGCCTCGTTCCCCTTTTCCTCCCTCACCAAGAAGGAAGGCGCGGAAGCCCTGGATGCCGCCAGCTCCGCCGTTCCCCTCCTCGGCCACCGAGGATCGCCGCCGTCGATTTGCCGCCGTCTCCGCGTCCCCGAGCCCACCGACCACACTACCGACATCACCGTGAGCCCCTGAGCTTTTCCCCTCACCTTCCCCTCTCGCTAGCTTCCTCTAGCCACCGCCCATGAGCTCCCGAGGCCGTCGTCCGCCATGGCCGACCTCCCGCTCACCTCCGAGCTTACCACGCCCATCTGTGCTGGCCACCGTGCTCCTAGGGCCCCCTAGGTGCGGCCTAGCTACCTGGTTCCCTCGAGGGCGAGCCGTGCCCTGCGCTCGTGCACCACCGAGCTCCGGCCACCGCACTTTTCGCCATTGCCATCGCTACGGGCCGCCCTAGCCACTGCTGCTTGCACTGCTCGATGCGGACGAGCACGAGCAACGCGTAGATGCCCTCCGCCGCGCTTTAGGCCGCCGGAGGAGGAATTCCGGTGAGCCTCCGCCGTGCGTGCTGTCGCCGCCGGCTAAACGACGGCCTAACCGCTAATTAGCACTAAGCTAATGAACCCTGGGTCACTGACATACGGGCCCCACGCCCTAACTAACTCTAGTTAAGTTTCAGTTTAGAACAGTTAAACCAGATTAACCCCTGTGTCACTGACGTGTGGACCCCACACGTCAGGTTTGACCCTGGCCAGCGCTGTTGACCTGCTGACGTCACACTGACGTCAGGCTGACGCAGAAAATCATTTTCTGGATTTAAAATAATTCAAGAATTCCAGAAAATGCCCTAAACTTCTAAAATTCATAGAAATTCAACCGTAGCTCCAAATGAAACAAATTATATATGAAAAATGATCAGAAAAATCCAATCTATCCATCTGCACTGGTTTCATGCATGTTAGAGCAACTTAACCTTGCTGTTTAGGACAAATCATATAAGTGGCATTTAAGAAAGCACATATGGAGTTTGAATTTGACCCTAGTGTTCAAACCAACTCCATTTAACTTGCTGCTAGTTGCATTAGCTCAAATCACAACATATTGCCATGTCATGATCATGCATCATGTTGTGCATTGCATTGATTGTATTTCTTCTCTGTTGCCGGTATTTGTCCCCTCTCGGTAGACGTTGCTTCGACGATGCGATCGATGACACCGATGAAGAACTATACTATCTTCAGAAGTGCCAGGCAAGCAAAACCCCCCTTGCTCATTCCGATACAATCCCACTCTCTCGCTCCTGCTCTCTTTTACTGCATTAGGACAACAACGTTTCATCTGCTACTTGCTGCGGTAGTTGAACCCCTTTCCTCTGCATGACCTGTCATTGTCACAGTAAATAGATGAAACCCACTAGCATGAGTAGGAGTTGTTTGAGCCCTAATGTGCCTACTCATTCATGCTTGTTTGTCATGCCTGCTATTGCTTAGAGTTGTGTCAGGTCTGATTCATCGGGAATGAATTGGAAAGTTGTGAACATGTCCTACTGTGTGAGAGCTAAGTGTGTGAACACGATTTGGTAAAGGTAGCGGTGAGAGGCCATGTAGGAGTACATGGTGGGTTGTCTCATTGAAACCGTCCTCAGGAACTGAGTTCTGTGTTTGTGATCCATGAACAGTTACTACCACACATTGGGCTCCGGGCGCTCCAAGCTCTCTCGACTTATTAATCAACCTGATCTCTGTCCAGGAGTTGCAACTAGTTTCTGGTGTTTGTAGGTAGTGTTAGTAGTCTACCAAGTGGCACCCGGTACAGGTGGGCTTGGGACAGACTAGGCACACGTGGCCTGGTGTACCGAGTGGCACCCGGATGGTGGGCTCGGGAACCCTGCACACATCGTTTGGGGCCGTGAGCGACACCCCGGCCGGATCTCCTTGCGGATGGAACCCGAATAGGCGATAAACCTGGACTAGAGACTTGTGTGGTTAGTCAGGTCGTTGCCGACTCCCTCGCCAGGCTTCCGCTTGAAGGTTGCCGAGGTACACGACGTGTACATGGTGGTAAGTGGCGAGAGCGTGTGTGACGAAGTACACCCCTGCAGGGTTAACATCATCTATTCGAATAGCCGTGTCCGCGGTAAAGGACTTCTGGGTTGCCTATAATAGTTCATAGACAAGTGAAAGTGGATACTCTAAAATGCGCAAGATAAGCGTGAGTGCTATGGATGGCGTTCTCGTAGGGAGACGGGAGCGGATCCATAGTGGTGTATTGATATGGTGAATATGTGGACTCGTGTGCGCCACCTCAAAAGAGTTACTTGCAGTCGTAGCTCAGGATAGCCACCGAGTCAAAGCTGGCTTGCTGCAGTTAAACTCCACCACCCTCTTTGTTGATACCGATGCATATGTAGCTAGTTCTGATGTAAGTCTTGCTGGGTACATTTGTACTCACGTTTGCTTATTTTATGTTTTGCAGAGAGACGTCAGTCTCGCTAGTATTTCCGTGTGGACTTCGACGTTTAGCTTGATACCTCAGCTACGATCTTGTGCCCTCGGCAGGATCTGGTAGATAGTCAGGCTTCGCAGCCTTTTTCTTTTGTAGATGTCTGTACTCAGACATGTTAAGCTTCCGCATGTGCTTTGACTTGTATGCTCTGAATGTTGGGTCATGAGACCCATGTTTGTAATATCTGGCTCTTCGGAGCCTAATGAATAAATACTCTGAGTCGTAGAGTCTTGTTGTGATGCCTTGTTGTACTTGCACATATCGAGCATATTGTGTGTATGATTGAAATGCTTGGTATGTGTGGGATCCGACAATCTAGTTGTCTATCCTTAGCAGCCTCTCTTATGGGGAAATGTAGTCTAGTGCCTCCTTGAGCCATAGTAGTCCGCTACAGCCCGGTTCACCGGAGTCCTGCTAGCCCAGCACTACCGCTCTGGACACTTGACTGGCCGGCATGTGTTTCATATCGTTCCTATGTCTGTCCCTTCAGGGAAATGTCACGCGGTGACATCCGGAGTCCTGCCTAGCCTGCTACAGCCCGGGTTCCCGGAGTCCTGTTAGCCCAGTGCTACAGCCCGGATTCGCACGCTGCTGACCGACACGTTCGATGTTGATTCATGTATGCCTGTCCCCATACGTTGGTGCCGCTTTGGGTCCACGACTAGCCATGTCGGCCCGGGTTCTCTGTCATATGGATGCTAGCGACACTTTCATATACGTGAGCCAAAAGGCGCAAACGGTCCCGGGCCATGGTAGGGCGACACCCGTGGGAATACCGTGCGTGAGGCCGCAAAGTGATATGAGGTGTTACCAGCTAGATCGATGTGACTTGGAATCGGGGTCCCGACAGCGTTGGTATCAGAGCCTGGCTGCCTGTAGGATTACCAAGCCAATCTGGTCGAAGTTGAGTCTAGAAATGCTTTAGTTATATAGGGGAATTGATTGTGGAAGGGAACGTAAGGCTCTTTTTACTTCTTTACCTTATGCCCTCTAATCTGAGTCAACCTCTTCTCTTCTACGGGGATTAAGAACTAGGCTTCTCATCTTTCTATCAGGATCACGTGTTACTAATCCGTAGACTCGTAGGATTGTTGGTCTGAAGCCTCAGTTCAGTTTCTACCACTTCCATGTGTTGACAGTTGATCTCGGAACCTTGATATTGTGATTCTGGGTGGTTATGCCACCATGTTGCAGGATGTCTCAATTCTTTTTGAGCATTTACAGCCGTTATGCTGTCCGAGTCATCCCAGGCTTCTAAACAATCTGATGCATTTGCAAAATCCTTTCCCTCTGTTTTTGCGTCCCTTTGGGCCAGATTAACCACACTAATCGTTGAGTTGAGGTACTCTGTTGCCTTAACATATATGTTGGAGCTATTACTATGACCCTAGGTGTTTTAGGGAGTCACCTAGTAATCTAGCCATGCTTGCATCCCCAGTGTGATGATTCTGGCCATTACTCTCGAAAGCATCCCGTGATGCCACTTAGTTAGTAGGCATTCTATTTCCGGGTTTCTGAACTCGAGATTCACCCTACTTACTTCATGTTGATAGTGTTGCTAGTTCCTTTAGGATATTAGTAACCTTTGTGATAGTCTTCGAGGTCCGTGGTATTTCCTTCTTCCAAATACCATGAACTGCTTACGGCAGAAGTTCCTTTGAACCAAAAGATCACAACCAGAGTGCTCTTGATGAGTTCTCCTTTCTACATTGTGAATCTGCCAGTCCTACCTTTCTGCATGGGTTATCTGGAAGAAACCTGTTGAACTTGGTTCGACATTAATCTATGCATCCACAACTCAGAAACATATATGTCCCCTTGAGTTGTCCCTCTTCATTGGTATTCCGACCATCGTCTGTCAATTGATAGTCAGGAGTAATTGTGCATTTGTGTTATCGATGCCTATTATTCTTGTGGTCTGTCAAGCCATTCTAATCCGGAATGACTAGGAGAAACAAACTCCGGAACCTCGTCCATATCTAGGATTGGGTCAAAGCAAGTGTATTCCGCAGACCAAAATGCCAATCCAGCTTTTGCTCTGCTCTACCTTGGAGCGTTACCATCTTTATGTCAAGAGTGTCATGAGAATTGCACCATCTCTTATGAATTCTTGACACAGTGATACTTCTCGCCATCATTATTCATTCCTTGGTTCCGTGTTGTCACAACCGGAATACCGACAAGTGAACCGTGATGTGTGAAATCAATACTCTGAGCAACTCGTTGCTTGGTAGTTAATGGCAATACTCTCATTCTTAGCGTGCTGGTTATTGAATCATCATCCTAAGATTGATCGTGCTACCTAGTCCTTATTTCCGGTGCACTTTTCGATCAATGAGTTAGGATAGTGTCAGTCCTTGCTTATTCGGTCATATCGTCTTGCCCTGAAAAGCAAGATTGTTCCCGATCTTAATAACATGTCGGTGGATCGTGGTTTTCCAAATATCTTCTTGGAAGTACCACCAGGTTGTCCCTGACCGATATGTTGAGTTCGTGAACAAGTTGGTTTTCCAATAAACCACCCCCTCTCCAAGAATCTGTGTTGGATACCCCTGAGCTAGTTGGTCAAGCTAAACAACAACTTGGAGAGTTGGAAGATAAGAGCTTGCCTGGCTTAGTTCTTTCCAAAGGATATCTCTTTTGTGTGTGTTTGTCGTAGAAAGATAATTTCTTCATCGATTGGTCCTCGTGATCAATTAATGGACCTATCATCTTAACCAAACCTTGATTTGAGTGTGGGCCATCGTCAAATCAAGTTAGAACCAACGATATTCGTAATGTTGTCTTACTCGTGGTTGATTCCTCGAGCATATACCATTACATCCTTTGGTCTGACCAATGCTATCACCATGTTCACATAATTATGGAATTCCATCTCCATGGAAACCTGGATGAATTGTTGTTGAGCCCATCAGCAACACTGCTACCTTCTCCATGACTCGTGTTGAACATCCAGCTAGTGTTGGAAACTCTTGTAAACATTATCTTCATGTCCCGTTTATGAAGTTTATGTTTGGATGAAAGTAGTGACTTCCTCTAATTCACGTGCTCTTGATGTAAGTTGCCGCCGTGGATTCGAGAAAGCTTGTTTTGTTTCCTCTGGTACCATCCCAAGTCGGTTATGCATGTGCGAATGTATTCTATGGTTTGGTAGATTAATTACCTCCACTCCATATGTATTCCCTAGCACACCAAGCCACTGATTGACTTGCCCAAGGATAAGAAGTTCATCGATAAGTGCACAAGGACTTCGATATCCTCGATGATGGTTCCCCACCTGAACTCGGTAGTGTTTTATCATAAGACTACTATGTGGTCATGCTTGTCCGGGACAGCGTGTTCACATGTGTTTAGCAGAACCAGCTCATGTTTTGGAGTTTGATATCGTAGTTCATCTCCCGAGAATCTCGCAACATCATCTCGTCGGTTTGTGTTGCAAACCTTCTTTTCCAGACACATTGTCTGAATTATCCTGTTACCAACTAGATCTGAATCTCAGGCAGATATGACGGTTGGAACTTTTCCAAGATTATGATGTAGGTCCCGACAAGGTTGATGTTCTGGCCGACACACCTAGCCGGAAAATCTATCATTGTAGTATCTTGATTGAGCTATTCAACCATCTTCTCCATGAGGATTTTGTGTGACTTATTCTAGAAGTGTTCCTTATGGATCCCTTGTGCTCCCGAAGTCAGACCTTTACTTGATGTTCTAGATATCAAACCATATCTATGAACGGGATATGCTAGTGCATCAAGGAGAACATTAGAAGCGGAGTGCTAAATGTCTCTTGGTCGATCATCCAGATTTGCTTCTTTGGCATTGCTAAGGAAAAATCTGAGAAAGTGTTGTCCTCTTCTGCACCTGCATCCTCCATCACCGTTCATCATGGTAGTATGATGTGTTGCCAGGATCCTCGGCACGAATGTTGGTAAAACCTTGATGAATACGGAAATGCTCAAGTTCTTGAGAGCACGCGCAAGCATTAGGTGTCATCATCGGCACTAACTGGGATTGGCCCACATTTCAACGGTTATGTTTTAACCTTCCAAATAGTGGAATCACTCCCTACTGTTGGGTTTCTCCCCAGTTACTAGAATCATTCCCATCATTTGCATTTTGTTCCCAGCTTGCACCTCAGTAATTACTGCTTAGGATCATCTTCAAAAGTGGTCCTACTATGGGTCCCATCCATCCCCGATGATAAGCAAAATCTTCCATGGTGTTGTCATCAACAAGGTAGTCCACATCATCCATTCTAGTCCGATTATGCCATTCTTTAGAATTCGTTCACACGATCGTTTGTGATTGCCTTACGCTGGTATGAAGAGTTTCAATGATCTCTGAATCAAAAGTAATTCTTTTTGCCACTTAAGGGAAGAATTCTATGAGTCACCTTTCCTAAGGTGCCCCGTTATGGAGTCATGGCAATTAACTCCTCGCTGCTTTGGAACCCATGCACCATATTATCTAAGCGTGGGATTGTTGCCCACCAAATCAAACCTCATCGTTTGTTCTTCCATCCCTCTCGATGTGTTTTGTGTCTCAACTCGAGATGTTTCAACATCTCATTCCGCGAGTTGATCTTGTATAGCTCGATCTTCGAGAAGATCAATCCTGTAGAGTTTCCCTTTCTTCCGTCATCATAGTTGGATGAAGCTCCCGAAAGAAATGATGTCAAGATCAAAATGATGCAATGAATCAACATCTTCGAGAAGAACAATTGGATCGTGAAGATTATGTTAGTTTGCGTTCCCCTTTCATCTTACCCTACGCTTGAATCTCGGGACGAGATTTTTGTTTAGTGGGGGTGAGTTGTCACGTCCCTAGCCTTGCTATGCACTTGGACTAGCTTGGTTGCTGCATCATGTCTAAATTTCATTTAAACTTGAAATGGGGATTGATCAAACCCTAGCACCAAAAAGAACTCAAATAGGTTCAACCAAAATATTTTCAACGAACTCAAAATATCCTTATAAAATGTTCATGATTTATGGAAAAAGGTGAAAGCCTCTGCCATAGATGATGCATAATTTTTCCAGGACATTTTGGCCATTGAATTAAATCATAATTGTATTTGAGTTGGAGCAAAAAATTCTATAAATATTTTTATTGCTCCAATGATCCTGGAATATTTTGTGGAGCTCTAGGATAAACCTTTTTGCATCCACAATAATTCCCAGAAGCTGCAAAAATAATTTGGTTAGCAAACCAAATTAAAACAAATCTGCAAAAATTAGAAAAACAGTAAAGCGAGAGAGAGAGGAAAGGACTTACCTGGCGCCAATGAACCGGCCCAGCACTGTAGCTGGCTGGCCCAGCCCACTTACCTCCTCGCTCGTCGTCTTCCTCCTGCCAGTAGGCAGGAGCGAACACACGCGCGCACCCGCGGAGCCCTCCACCTCCTGCTTCGCGCTGGAGGCCGCCCCTTCGTCCTAATCCGCGTCTGGAGATGCCCGAGGCCCTCTCACTCTCCCCTCACTCTGGAGCTCTCTCCCTCTCCTCTAGCTCCCTCCCCGCAGCACCACCGAACACGACGTCGTCGCCGTTTGCTGCTGCTACGGCCACCGCCTCCCCCTCGCCTTGCCGACGTGCCAGGAAGCCCCGCCTCGTTCCCCTTTTCCTCCCTCACCAAGAAGGAAGGCGCGGAAGCCCTGGATGCCGCCAGCTCCGCCGTTCCCCTCCTCGGCCACCGAGGATCGCCGCCGTCGATTTGCCGCCGTCTCCGCGTCCCCGAGCCCACCGACCACACTACCGACATCACCGTGAGCCCCTGAGCTTTTCCCCTCACCTTCCCCTCTCGCTAGCTTCCTCTAGCCACCGCCCATGAGCTCCCGAGGCCGTCGTCCGCCATGGCCGACCTCCCGCTCACCTCCGAGCTTACCACGCCCATCTGTGCTGGCCACCGTGCTCCTAGGGCCCCCTAGGTGCGGCCTAGCTACCTGGTTCCCTCGAGGGCGAGCCGTGCCCTGCGCTCGTGCACCACCGAGCTCCGGCCACCGCACTTTTCGCCATTGCCATCGCTACGGGCCGCCCTAGCCACTGCTGCTTGCACTGCTCGATGCGGACGAGCACGAGCAACGCGTAGATGCCCTCCGCCGCGCTTTAGGCCGCCGGAGGAGGAATTCCGGTGAGCCTCCGCCGTGCGTGCTGTCGCCGCCGGCTAAACGACGGCCTAACCGCTAATTAGCACTAAGCTAATGAACCCTGGGTCACTGACATACGGGCCCCACGCCCTAACTAACTCTAGTTAAGTTTCAGTTTAGAACAGTTAAACCAGATTAACCCCTGTGTCACTGACGTGTGGACCCCACACGTCAGGTTTGACCCTGGCCAGCGCTGTTGACCTGCTGACGTCACACTGACGTCAGGCTGACGCAGAAAATCATTTTCTGGATTTAAAATAATTCAAGAATTCCAGAAAATGCCCTAAACTTCTAAAATTCATAGAAATTCAACCGTAGCTCCAAATGAAACAAATTATATATGAAAAATGATCAGAAAAATCCAATCTATCCATCTGCACTGGTTTCATGCATGTTAGAGCAACTTAACCTTGCTGTTTAGGACAAATCATATAAGTGGCATTTAAGAAAGCACATATGGAGTTTGAATTTGACCCTAGTGTTCAAACCAACTCCATTTAACTTGCTGCTAGTTGCATTAGCTCAAATCACAACATATTGCCATGTCATGATCATGCATCATGTTGTGCATTGCATTGATTGTATTTCTTCTCTGTTGCCGGTATTTGTCCCCTCTCGGTAGACGTTGCTTCGACGATGCGATCGATGACACCGATGAAGAACTATACTATCTTCAGAAGTGCCAGGCAAGCAAAACCCCCCTTGCTCATTCCGATACAATCCCACTCTCTCGCTCCTGCTCTCTTTTACTGCATTAGGACAACAACGTTTCATCTGCTACTTGCTGCGGTAGTTGAACCCCTTTCCTCTGCATGACCTGTCATTGTCACAGTAAATAGATGAAACCCACTAGCATGAGTAGGAGTTGTTTGAGCCCTAATGTGCCTACTCATTCATGCTTGTTTGTCATGCCTGCTATTGCTTAGAGTTGTGTCAGGTCTGATTCATCGGGAATGAATTGGAAAGTTGTGAACATGTCCTACTGTGTGAGAGCTAAGTGTGTGAACACGATTTGGTAAAGGTAGCGGTGAGAGGCCATGTAGGAGTACATGGTGGGTTGTCTCATTGAAACCGTCCTCAGGAACTGAGTTCTGTGTTTGTGATCCATGAACAGTTACTACCACACATTGGGCTCCGGGCGCTCCAAGCTCTCTCGACTTATTAATCAACCTGATCTCTGTCCAGGAGTTGCAACTAGTTTCTGGTGTTTGTAGGTAGTGTTAGTAGTCTACCAAGTGGCACCCGGTACAGGTGGGCTTGGGACAGACTAGGCACACGTGGCCTGGTGTACCGAGTGGCACCCGGATGGTGGGCTCGGGAACCCTGCACACATCGTTTGGGGCCGTGAGCGACACCCCGGCCGGATCTCCTTGCGGATGGAACCCGAATAGGCGATAAACCTGGACTAGAGACTTGTGTGGTTAGTCAGGTCGTGGCCGACTCCCTCGCCAGGCTTCCGCTTGAAGGTTGCCGAGGTACACGACGTGTACATGGTGGTAAGTGGCGAGAGCGTGTGTGACGAAGTACACCCCTGCAGGGTTAACATCATCTATTCGAATAGCCGTGTCCGCGGTAAAGGACTTCTGGGTTGCCTATAACAGTTCATAGACAAGTGAAAGTGGATACTCTAAAATGCGCAAGATAAGCGTGAGTGCTATGGATGGCGTTCTCGTAGGGAGACGGGAGCGGATCCATAGTGGTGTATTGATATGGTGAATATGTGGACTCGTGTGCGCCACCTCAAAAGAGTTACTTGCAGTCGTAGCTCAGGATAGCCACCGAGTCAAAGCTGGCTTGCTGCAGTTAAACTCCACCACCCTCTTTGTTGATACCGATGCATATGTAGCTAGTTCTGATGTAAGTCTTGCTGGGTACATTTGTACTCACGTTTGCTTATTTTATGTTTTGCAGAGAGACGTCAGTCTCGCTAGTATTTCCGTGTGGACTTCGACGTTTAGCTTGATACCTCAGCTACGATCTTGTGCCCTCGGCAGGATCTGGTAGATAGTCAGGCTTCGCAGCCTTTTTCTTTTGTAGATGTCTGTACTCAGACATGTTAAGCTTCCGCATGTGCTTTGACTTGTATGCTCTGAATGTTGGGTCATGAGACCCATGTTTGTAATATCTGGCTCTTCGGAGCCTAATGAATAAATACTCTGAGTCGTAGAGTCTTGTTGTGATGCCTTGTTGTACTTGCACATATCGAGCATATTGTGTGTATGATTGAAATGCTTGGTATGTGTGGGATCCGACAATCTAGTTGTCTATCCTTAGCAGCCTCTCTTATGGGGAAATGTAGTCTAGTGCCTCCTTGAGCCATAGTAGTCCGCTACAGCCCGGTTCACCGGAGTCCTGCTAGCCCAGCACTACTGCTCTGGACACTTGACTGGCCGGCATGTGTTTCATATCGTTCCTGTGTCTGTCCCTTCAGGGAAATGTCACGCGGTGACATCCGGAGTCCTGCCTAGCCTGCTACAGCCCGGGTTCCCGGAGTCCTGTTAGCCCAGTGCTACAGCCCGGATTCGCACGCTGCTGACCGACACGTTCGATGTTGATTCATGTATGCCTGTCCCCATACGTTGGTGCCGCTTTGGGTCCACGACTAGCCATGTCGGCCCGGGTTCTCTGTCATATGGATGCTAGCGACACTTTCATATACGTGAGCCAAAAGGCGCAAACGGTCCCGGGCCATGGTAGGGCGACACCCGTGGGAATACCGTGCGTGAGGCCGCAAAGTGATATGAGGTGTTACCAGCTAGATCGATGTGACTTGGAATCGGGGTCCCGACACATGGATCCTCTGACGTGGCTATCACTGCCTTACCCTGCCTTTCCTTCGCTAACTGGTGGGACCCACGCTTGGGGGTCCCACATGTCAGTGATAGAATGGTAGGATTGTTCACGTCAGGGGATCCTCATCCCCCCGACGTGCGCCTCATCCCTCTCGGCCCCACCGCTCATCTGCCTTTGTGTGCATGACATGCGGGCCAGCTGAAGTGCGGCGACCATCAACTTTCTACCACAGCCACACCCGATTGGACGCGGTTTGCCTGCTCCGCTGCTGTGCTCCGATCCGTACTCCCGCACCATTGAATTTTCATCCAGCGGCTGTGACACATTTCGTCTCGGGCATCAATCCTCAGTTGGAGTACTTCTTTACTACAGGTGTGGCCATCTGCGCCTCGTAACGCCCCGACTCCCAGCTGTGGCACCCTCGCCACGGCCACGCCACCACCGGCCGGTTCATCTCGAACGAGTGAGTCGCGAACCACACCACCACCATGAGAATGACATGTGGGCCCGCCGCATTTAAGGTCCGCATGTCATTGACTCATAGGCCGGGCACTAAGCCACTGAAGTTCGGCCCCGTGGGCCCCGAGAGGGAAATGTAACTCCTGCGGCAGGCCTTGTGGTGCTCCCGCAGTATGAGCTCGTGCCAAACCCGGAATTTGTTTCTTACTACTACCAACTACTAGTAAGGTACACGTGCATTGCACGCATGAGATTCTGGTGGTTTGTGCATTATGCTTCTACATGTGGAGTCTTCTAGATTCTACATGTGGCAAAATTTGGTGGAACGTAGATGATATCCAAGGGCCAGTAGTGCTCAGATTTGCCATCTTTGTACCATCGGATTGGCTTCATCCAACGACCAACTTTCAAAGTTAGAGCATGATTGGTTTGATGCCAAAAGTTGGCATGCCAAAATTTGGCAAATGCCAAATGTTGGCTAGTGATTGGTTGGCTACCAACTTTTCTTCTCAACCTCACAAAAAGTTGCCAACATTTGGCAAATTTTGATTTTGCCAAATGTTGGCTTGCCAAATATTGGCAATGCCAATTGTTGGCATCAAACCAATTATGCTCTTATTCACACACTATATAGGGGTATAGATGTTTGGTTTGCAGCCTAAGGTTGCCACGCCTAAGCTTAGGCGTGCCACAAGTGTGTTTGGTTGCGTTCTCGTCTCAGCATAGTTGTTCCCTCTTCATGCATGCTCAACTCAACACCCCTCTTCATGTATGCTCTCTTCATGCATGCTTCTAGTGTATTTGTGCTAAGCTAGTGTGGACTCATGCACCCTCCATACACTCTACCAAACACCCAAAAGTGGGTCGAGAAGGGAACTCTTGGGATCATGCACCCTTCATACACCCTACCAAACACACCAGGCATGTGTTTGGTTCATTGCTACACTTGTGGCTTGCCACACTTTTCTAGCTACATGGTCCACATGTCATAGACTCAACTTCTTGCCAAATCTTGCCACACTTGTGGTGGCCATTTTGTTAGCCACATTTTTTGTGGCAGACACACTTTGCCTAAGCTTAGTTGTGGCAAAGTTAGTCATGAATGAAGTTCAACCACGGAGTCTTCTAGATTCTACATGTGGCAGAATCTAGTGGATGTAGATGATATCCAACGGCCAGTAGTGCTCGGATTTGCCATCTTTGTACTGTCGGATTGGCTTCATCCAACGACCAACTTTCAAAGTTATTCACACACTATATAGGGGGTATAGATATAGATGTGTCGGCCCGTTGGAATGGATCCAAAGTATATCTGTTTAGTGGAGTGCACTCTAAACACATTATCTATTTATTTTACTCTAACCTTTCGTAGCCATGCAACCAAGCCACATAAGCTTCATGGGTGCCCCCCACATCATATTATTCATACTACGTTGACTAAAAAAAGATAAATCACCCAAAACAAGATCTTCCCGTTTTTTGTTCCTACAATGCTGTGCCATGTACGTACCTACTAGTTGTATAGTGGTAGTACTAGTTGTATAGTACAAACTTGGTACTAGTAGGAGTAGAGTAGTACGGAATGCTCCTACTCTATCAACGAGCCCCATCTGACACCAAATTTCTTGGCTTCCGTGCTACAGCTAGATCCTCCCCTCATTTCAGTTTTCCAACCCGGCGGCGGGCGGGGTGCGGTTTGCCAATAGTCGGTTTGCTCAACGGTGGTCCCACATGAAAGTGAAAATGCTAGGCAACACGCCTTCCCTAAGCTATGTGTCGTGCCGGACGGGCCGTGGAGTACTCCCGATTCCCGGGCGTGTGGGGGGAGTGTGATGCGAATGCGGCAGGCCTTTTCCTTTTACTAGCAATGTGCATGTGCGTTGCGACGGATCCAAAGTAGTGGAATAGTAGTACTTGTTCACAAACTTGAAAGAAATCACTCTTGTTTTGATATACTCCTAATATATTACTCCCTCCGTTCCTAAATATTTGTCTTTTTAGAGATTTCAAATGGACTATCACATACGGATTATATAGACATATTTTGAAGTGTAGATTCGCTCATTTTGCTCCGATGTAGTCACTTATTGAAATCTCTAGAAAGACAAATATTTAGGAACGGAGGGAGTACTTTTCACTCAAAATATATTTCTCAGGTTGTTTTGATGAGTTGAGGGAGGGATGTGGTTGCTTTCAAGATAATAAGGGGTTTTCTGCAAATTGAAGCAGAGAAGTGGACTATTGTTGCAAAAATGCCACAACTTACCTCACAGCCGTTAGATGCAGATCTAATGGTCAAAAACGGCGGATGGCAGACACACCACCATCACCAACTGAGTCTTCTATCGGAGTAGGAGTAGAGAAACATGTATAAATTGTAACATTTTGGTTCTGCTCCTTGGCATGATCGATAGATAGAAATAACGATTGGAAACGCTAGGGCGGGGCTATTTCCGCCAGATAAGCAGGGTACGTAGTAGCTAGGTTGGCGCATCGTCGGTTTGGTCACACGCGGCCCGACATGTTCTAGTGTTTCTAGCAAGATGCCCGCGCGTTGCACGAAGTTGATGGAAAAGGTAAGCACAACTTATAAATTGACGGATGGAGTACTAGTTACGGTGATGCATATAATTAAGCAAAGGGATCGCACATGTCGGTATTGACTAGAACGAGAATGCAACAGCACAATAAGAATTAAGGCCACGATGATGATGCGATCGCAGTGGTGGTTACAGAAGGCAAGAAGAAAGATGCATCCATCAACGTGCGACCTCCTCCTCCTCAACTTAGTGCGTCGGGCCACCGACTGGCGGCTAAGGAGCGGCGGCTTTTGTGTCGAGGTCGAGGTGCTTCTCAGCAAAGGCATCCAAGGCTTCCAGCCAGTTGAGGAAGGCCAACGTCGTAGCGTCCTCACTGGCCTTGTAGATACCTATGTACATGATTTGCTCGTACACGTGGATGTGTAGGTCGACAAATTCTTGCAGGGCGAGGTGCCTCGCGGCGAGCGCAACCTCCAGGTGGACATTCTTCGTGGCGTCGGCGGGCAGTCGCAAGGCCACCAGTGCATGAAAGAGGTTCCGGCCATGGAGGCCAATTAGGGTGGCAAGCAATGAGGAGCCCGGGCGCGCGGGCTGGAGGAGTACAGCGATGTCGTCTGCGAGCTTCTTGAGGACGGTGAACTTGTTGGTGGTGGCAACGATCATCTGGTCCAACTGAGAGTCGTAGTTGGCGTCGACGGCGGCCATCCACCAGCCGGTCTCCTACACCGTCTGGAGACGATCATCGGCGCCATGCCGCAGGCCGACATCGTGGACCATCTGGCACAGCCACTGGCCGCTCGCGCACATCGCCGCCATGGGTCTAGAGTAAGCTCTTTTGCGCTTAGTGTAGGTTCTTAGGCAAATGCTTATGTGCGTACGATGTGGTAGATGCATTGGAATGGAGGGGCGCCTTTATATGCGGGCAAACTGCGTTGCATTCACATCGTGCAACCTCTTTTCCCGGTCCTCCTCCCAATACTTCCTTCATGCATTAATTGAAGGAGGATGCATTGGTCGTTCAACATTTTGGGAACCGCTACTCCCTCCCTCGTCTGCATTAAAGCCGTATCGGGAACTGCGCCGCCCGCTATCAAATCGAATAGTACTGCGCCGCCCGCTACACGCCCGGCTGAACACGCCTCCTCGCCTCCATCAAACCCCTCCGGTAAACCCGCATGCAAACCGAGAAACCTACTCCGGCCACACGTCCGTTCATGAGCGGGCCGAAATTAAACGCAACACCGGCCGAGCTCCTCCCATCTGCCCTCAGTTTAAACGAGGCCAGACGCCGGCCAAGCTCCTACCGTCCGCCCTCTATTTACACGAGGCCAGACAGCGAGCAAGAATCGCACCCCTCCGCCGCTCCCCCGTCTCCTCCTTCACCATTTTCTCCACTCTTCTGATGGCTTCCGAGGAGCCGTTCTCTGGCATATTACCCGGCTGGGTGGCCCGCCAAGCCCTCCGGATACGGGCGAGGCCACTCGGTGCTTCACCAACCTCGCTTGGCCCAACGGAGCCAGTTGCCGCCCCAAGCAGGCGCGTGGTTCAGCAACTCACCACTCCAGTTCAGCTCGATGAGGAGTGGCGAGTTGCTCCACGCCGGCACGGCGGCGAGCACACCGGTACGAGCGTCGTCACTGTTGTGTCGTACCGCGCCACCAGTGTCTGCGGTGCCGCGCCTCCCGTGTTTGTGGGCGCGCCTCCCATGCCTGCGGTAGCGCCATGTAGGCAGAGACAGAAGCCGGGTGCGTGGAGAGCGACGAATCGGTGGCCAGCTTCTCCGTGTCCGCCGCCATCATCGAGGAGAAGTAGAACACAGGAGGCTGCCACCACTTGGGTCTCATGAAGGCCACCGTCGAGGCGACAACTGCGCATTCAGGTGGTTTCTTTGCTTCTTCGTCTCTTCCGAGGACCTTGGTCGACCCCGCAAGTGTCTGCCGGACATGAGGAAGACAAAGGGATCCGCGGACGGCCATTTAGATTATGTACTCCCTCTCCAGCTGGCGGGAAATATTTGTTCTAAGAATGGATAAATTGTATGTATCAATAACTAAAATAAGTCTAGATACATCCATTTCTAGGACAAGTATTTTTGGACGGAGGGAGTATTAATTATACCAAGAGAGTCGGATTGGCACCGCTTAGTTCATGTAAATGTAATGAAATCCATCATGTTTATATGAAGATCCGGCTTTTTTATACGAAATCCTTCATGCTTATATGAAATCAGTCCGTGTTTGCACGAATTTCATCTGGTTGGTTAGAGTTGTGAAAATGTATGCCGTTGGCGTTTGATGTCGTCCTCCGCGGAAGGAAGCGGGAGGAAATTTGCCGGCTGCCGTTGGAGATGCTCTTATGCTGGAAATAATAGAGTGACATCCAATCCATTTGAGTTAATTGCATGTATGATTGTCCCTCTATAAAAAGTTAATTGCATGTACAGTGTACACGTGACTTGCAGGGTGGCTACAGCTTCGTACAGAAAGTTAAAAAGAAATAAGTCCATCCTTAATCTTGTATTCTAAGTACTCTGTGGGTCACTGTCAGTACAGTAGCGAAAGTAGTATATATTAAATAAGTAATATATAATATTAAAATCTAAAGTTAAAGACAGAATTTGAACTCATGTCATCGCGTTGCGAGCATCTGGCGCTAACCAGTCCAACACATTTTTGTTGTAGACCATGCTGGAGATATATCTCCATGTCTACTCTTATACTCCATCTGTTCCTAAATATTTGTCTTTTTCAGATTTCAGATGGACTACCACATACGGATGTGTATGTAGACATATTTTAGAGTGTAGATTCACTCATTTTGCTCCATATGTAGTCACTTGTTGAAATCTCTAAAAAGATAAATATTTAGGAACGGAGGGAGTAGAAAACAGAGTTGGTGATGATGGTGTGCATGCCATCCTGCAATATAGGCCATCGGATTTATATCTAACGGATAGAAAGGAAACTATGGCAATTTTGCAAAAATATACCCACACCCCTCTCCACGTTCGCAAATACGGCCTTCCCTCGTGTTGGGGAACGTAGCAGAAATTCAAAATTTTCTACGCATCACCAAGATCAATCTATGGAGTAATCTAGCAACAAGGGGAAGGGGAGTGCATCTACATACCATTGTAGATCGCGATGCGGAAGCGTTGCAAGAACGCGGATGAAGGAGTCGTACTTTTAGCGATTCAGATCGCGGTTGATTCCGATCTAAGCGCCGAACCACGGCGCCTCCGCGTTCAACACACGTGCAGCCCGGTGACGTCTCCCACGCCTTGATCCAGCAAGGAGAGAGGGAGAGGTTGGGGAAGACTCCATCCAGCAGAAGCACGACGGCGTGGTGGTGGTGGAGGAGCGTGGCAATCCTGCAGGGCTTCGCCAAGCACCGCGGGAGAGGAGAAGGGAGAGGGGAAGGGCTGCGCCAAGAGAGAGGTGTTCTCACGTGTCTGGCAGCCCCAAATACCTCCAGTATATATAGGGGAAGGGGAGGGGCTGCGCCCCCATCTAGGGTTCCCTCCCCAGGGGTGGCGGCAGCGCCCAAACCCATCTAGGGTGCGGCCAAGGGGAGGAGAAGGGGGCGCCACTAGGGTGGGCCTTAAGGCCCATCTGGACCTAGGGTTTGCCCCCTCCCACTCTCCCATGCGCCTTGGGCCATGGTGGGGGGCGCACCAGCCCACCTGGGGCTGGTCCCCTCCCACACTTGGCCCACACAGCCTTCTGGGGCTGGTGGCCCCACTTGGTGGACCCCCGGGACCCTCCCGGTGGTCCCGGTACATTACCGATAACACCCGAAACTTTTTCGGTGACCAAAACAGGACTTCCCATATATAAATCTTTACCTCCGGACCATTCCGGAACTCCTCGTGACGTCCAGGATCTCATCCGGGACTCCGAACAACATTCCGTAACCACATACATACTTTCCCTATAACCCTAGCATCATCGAACCTTAAGTGTGTAGACCCTACGGGTTCGGGAACCATGCAGACATGACCGAGACGTTCTCCGGTCAATAACTAACAACGGGATCTAGATACCCATGTTGGCTCCCACATGTTCCACGATGATCTCATCGGATGAACCACGATGTCGGGGATTCAATCAATCCCGTATACAATTCCCTTTGTCTATCGGTATGTTACTTGCCCGAGATTCGATCGTCGGTATCCCGATACCTTGTTCAATCTCGTTACCGGCAAGTCTCTTTACCCGTTCCGTAACTCACATCATCCCGTGATCAACTCCTTGGTCACATTGTGCACATTATGATGATGTCTTACCGAGTGGTCCCAGAGATACCTCTCCGTTTACACGGAGTGACAAATCCCAGTCTCGATTCGTGCCAACCCAACAGACACTTTCGGAGATACCTGTAGTGCACCTTTATAGCCACCCAGTTACGTTGTGACGTTTGGTACACCCAAAGCATTCCTACGGTATCCGGGAGTTGCACAATCTCATGGTCTAAGGAAATGATACTTGACATTAGAAAAGCTCTTAGCAAACGAACTACACGATCTTGTGCTAGGCTTAGGATTGGGTCTTGTCCATCACATCATTCTCCCAATGATGTGATCCCGTTATCAACGACATCCAATGTCCATGGTCAGGAAACCGTAACCATCTATTGATCAACGAGCTAGTCAACTAGAGGCTTACTAGGGACATGGTGTTGTCTATGTATCCACACATGTATCTGAGTTTCCTATCAATACAATTCTAGCATGGATAATAAACGATTATCATGAACAAGGAAATATATAATAATAACCAATTTATTATTGCCTCTAGGGCATATTTCCAACAGTCTCCCACTTGCACTAGAGTCAATAATCTAGTTCACATCGCCATGTGATTAACACTCACAGGTCACATCACCATGTGACCAGCATCCAAAGAGTTCACTAGAGTCAACAATCTAGTTCACATCACTATTTGATTAACACTCAATGAGTTCTGGTTTGATCATGTTATGCTTGTGAGAGAGGTTATTAGTCAACGGGTCTGAACCTTTCAGATCCGTGTGCTTTATGAATATCTATGTCATCTTGTGGATGCTACCACGAGCTATTTGGAGCCATTTCAAATAACTGCTCTACTATACGAATCCGGTTTACTACTCAGAGTCATCCGGATTAGTGTCAAAGTTTGCATCGACGTAACCCTTTACGACGAACTTTTTTTCACCTCCATAATCGAGAAAATTCCTTAGTCCACTAGATACTAAGGATAAGTTCGACTGCTGTCATGTGATCCATTCCCAGATCACTATTGTACCCCTTGACCAACTCATGGCAAGGCACACTTCATGTGCGGTACACAGCATAGCATACTGTAGAGCCTACGTCCAAAGCATAGGGGACAACCTTCGTCCTTTCTCTCGCTTCTGCTATGGTCAGGTCTTGAGTCTTACTCAATACTCACACCTTGTAACACAGCCAAGAACTCCTTCTTTGCTGATCTATTTTGAACTCTTTCAAAAACATGTCAAGGTGTGCGTTCTTTGAAAGTATCATCAGGCGTCTTGATCTATCCCCATAGATCTTGATGCCCAATATGTAAGCAGCTTTATCCAGGTCTTCCTTTGAAAAACTCCTTTCAAACAACCCTTTATGCTTTCCAGAAATTTTACATCATTTCGGATCAACAATATGTCATTCACATATACTTATCAGAAATGTTGTAGCGCTCCCACTCACTTTATTGTAAATACAAGTTTCTAACAAACTTTGTATAAACCCAAAAACTTTGATCACTCCATCAAAGCGTATATTCTGACTCCGAATGCTTGCTCTAGTCCATGGAAGGATTGCTGGAGCTAGCATACCTTTTAGCATCCTTAGGATCGACAAAACCTTTCTGATTGTATCACATACAACCTTTCCTTACGAAAACTGGTAAGGAAACTTGTTTTGACATCCATCTGCCAGATTTCATAAATGCAGCTAATGCTAACATGATTCCGACGGACTTAAGCATCGCTACGGATGAGAAAATCTCATCATAGTCAACTCCTTGAACTTGTGGAAATACTCTTTGCCACAAGTCGAGCTTCACAGACGGTAACATTACCGTCCATGTCCGTCTACTTCTTAAAGATCCATTTATATCGGATTTCATGGCTTCTAACCATTTGTCGGAATATGGGCCCACCATCGCTTCTCCATAGCTCGTAGGTTCAGTATTGTCCAACAACATGATATCTCAGACAGGATCACGTACGACTCTGAAGTAGCACGCATCCTCGTCGTCCTACGAGGTTTGGTGGTGACTTGATCCGAAGTTTCATGATCACTATCATAAGCTTCCACTTCAATTGGTATAGGTGCCACAGGAACAACTTCCTGTGCCCTGCTACACACTAGTTGAAGTGACGGTTCAATAACCTTATCAAGTCTCCACCATCCTCCCACTCAATTCTTACGAGAGAAACTTTTCCTCGAGAAAGGACCCGTTTCTAGAAACAATCACTTTTGCTTCCAGATCTGAAATAGGAGGTATACCCAACCGTTTTGGGTATTCTATGAAGATGCATTTATCCGCTTTGGGTTCGAGCTTATCAGCCTGAAACTTTTTCACATAAGCATCGTGGCCCCAAACTTTTAAGTAACGACAACTTAGGTTTCTCTAAACGGTGTCGTCTCAACGGAATTGCGTGGTGCCCCTTTTAAAGTGAATGCGGTTATCTCTAATGCCTAACCCATAAACGATAGTGGTAATTCGATAAGAGATATCACGGTATGCACCATATCCAATAGGGTGTAGTTATGATATTCGGACACACCATCACACTATGGTGTTCCAGGCGGTATTAATTGCGAAACACTTTCCACAATGTCTTAATTGTGTGCCAAACTCGTAACTCAGATACTCATCTCTATGATCATATCACAGACATTTTATCCTCTTGTCACGACGATCTTCAACTTCACTCTGAAATTACTTGAACCTTTCAATAATTCAGACTTGTGTTTTATCAAGTAAATACACTCAGCATCTACTCAAATCATCTGTGAAGTAAGAACATAACGATATCCACTGCATGCCTCAGCACTCATTGGACTGCATACATCAAAATGTATTACTTCCAATAAGTTGCTCTCTTGTTCCATCTTATGAAAACGAGGCCTTTCAGTCATCTTGCCCATGTGGTATGATTTGCATGTCTCAAGTGATTCAAAATCAAGTGAGTCCAAACGATCCATCTACATGGAGCTTCTTCATGCGTTCTATACCAATATGACTCAAGTGGCAGTGCCACAAGTATGTGGTACTATCATTACTATCTTATATCTTTTGGCATGAACATGTGTATCACTACAATCGAGATTCATTTTAGGTGCAAGACCATTGAAGGTATTATTCAAATAAACAGAGTAACCATTATTCTCCTTAAATGAATAACCGTATTGCGATAAACATAATCCAATCATGTTTGTGCTCAACGCAAACACCAAATCTCGATGGTAGAGGGAGCATGCGATGCTTGATCACATCAACCTTGGAAACACTTCCAACACATATCGTCATCTCACCTTTAGCTAGTCTCCGTTTATTCCGCAGCTTTTATTTCGATTTGCTAACACTTAGCAACCGAACCGGTATCTAATACCCTGGTGCTGCTAGGAGTACTAGTAAAGTACACATTCATATAATGTATATCCAATATACTTCTGTCGACCTTGCCTGCCTTCTCATCTACCAAGTATCTAGGGTAGTACTGCTTCAGTGACCGTTCCTCTCATTACAGAAGCACTTAGTCTCGGGTTTGGGTTCAACCTTGGGATTCTTCACTAGAGCAGCAAATGACTTGCTGTTTCATGAAGTATCCCTTTTGCCCTTGCCCTTCTTAAACCAGTGGTTTTACTAACCATCAACAATTGATGCTCCTTCTTGATTTCTACTTTCGCGGTGTCAAACATCGCGAATAGCTCAAGGATCATCATAACTATCCCTGATATGTTATAGTTCATCACGAAGCTCTACTAGCTTGGTGGCAGTGACTATGGAGAACCATCACTATCTCATCTGGGAGATTAACTCCCACTCGATTCAAGTGATTGTAGTACTCAGACAATCTGAGCACATGCTCAACGATTGAGATTTTCTCCCTTAGTTTGCAGGCTTAAGAAATTTGTCAGAGGTCTCATACCTCTTGACGTGGGCACTAGTCTGAAATCCCAATTTCAGTCTTCGGAACATCTCATATGTTCTGCGATGTTTCAAAACCGTCTTTGGTGCCACAATTCTAAACCGTTAGCATTATGCACTGAACTATCACGTAGTCATCAAAACGTGTATGTCAGATGTTTCGCAACATCTACAGACGACGCTGAGGTTCAGCACACCGAGCGGTGCATTAAGGACATAAGCCTTCTGTGCAGCAATGAGGACAATCCTCAGTTTACGGACCCAGTCCGCATAATTGCTACTACCAACTTTCAACTAAATTTTCTCTAGGAACATATCTTAAACAGTAGAACTAAAGCGCAAGCTATGACATAATTTGCAAAGACCTTTTTGACTATGTTCATGATAATGAAGTTCATCTGATTATGAACTCCCACTCAGATAGACATCCCTCTAGTCATCTAAGTGATACATGATCCGAGTCAAACTAGGCCGTGTCCGATCATCACGTGAGACGGACTAGTCATCATCGGTGAACATCTCCATGTTGATCGCATCTACTATACGACTCATGTTTGACCTTTCGGTCTCTTGTGTTCCGAGGCCATGTCTGTACATGCTAGGCTCGTCAAGTCAACCTAAGTGTTTCGCATGTGTTCCGAGGCCATGTCTGTACATGCTAGGCTCGTCAACACCCGTTGTATTCGAACGTTAGAATCTATCACACCCGATCATCACGTGGTGCTTCGAAACAACGAACTTTCGCAACGGTGCACAGTTAGGGGGAACACGTCTCTTGAAATTTTAGTGAGGGATCATCTTACTTACTACCGTCGTTCTAAGCAAATAAGATGCATAACATGATAAACATCACATGCAATCAAATAGTGACATGATATGGCCAATATCATTTTGCTCCTTTGATCTCCATCTTCGGGGCACCATGATCATCTTTGTCACCGGCATGACACCATGATCTCCATCATTGTGTCTTCATGAAGTTGTCACGCCAACGATTACTTCTACTTCTACGGCTAACGCGCTTAGCAATAAAGTAAAGTAATTTACATGGTGTTATTCAATGACACGCAGGTCATACAAAAATAAAGACAACTCCTATGGCTCCTGCCGGTTGTCATACTCATCGACATGCAAGTCGTGATTCCTATTACAAGAATATGATCAATCTCATACATCACATATATCATTCATCACATCTTCTGGCCATGTCACATCACATAGCACATGCTGCAAAAACAAGTTAGACGTCCTCTAATTGTTGTTGCAAGTTTTACGTGGCTTGTATAGGTTTCTAGCAAGAACGTTTCTTACCTACGTAAAACCACAACGTGATATGCCAATTTCTATTTACCCTTCATAAGGACCCTTTTCATCGAATCCGTTCCGACTAAAGTGGGAGAGACAGACACCCGCTAGCCACCTTATGCAACTAGTGCATGTCAGTCGGTGGAACCTGTCTCACGTAAGCGTACGTGTAAGGTCGGTCCGGGCCGCTTCATCCCACACTGCCGCTGAAACAAGATAAGACTAGTAGCGGCAAGAAGAATTGGCAACATCGACACCCACAACTACTTTGTGTTCCACTCGTGCATAGAAACTACGCATAGACCTAGCTCATGATGCCACTGTTGGGGAACGAAGCAGAAATTCAAAATTTTCTACGCATCACCAAGATCAATCTATGGAGTAATCTAGCAACGAGGGGAAGGGGAGTGCATCTACATACCATTGTAGATCGCGATGCGGAAGCGTTGCAAGAACGCGGATGAAGGAGTCGTACTCGTAGCTTTTCCGATCGCGGTTGATTCCGATCTAAGCGCCGAACCACGGCGCCTCCGCGTTCAACACACGTGCAGCCCGGTGACGTCTCCCACGCCTTGATCCAGCAAGGAGAGAGGGAGAGGTTGGGGAAGACTCCGTCCAGCAGCAGCACGACGGCGTGGTGGTGGTGGAGGAGCATGGCAATCCTGCAGGGCTTCGCCAAGCACCGCGGGAGAGGAGAAGGGAGAGGGGAAGGGCTGCGCCAAGAGAGAGGTGTTCTCACGTGTCTGGCAGCCCCAAATACCTCCAGTATATATAGGGGAAGGGGAGGGGCTGCGCCCCCATCTAGGGTTCCCTCCCCAGGGGTGGCGGCAGCCCCCAAACCCATCTAGGGTGCGGCCAAGGGGAGGAGAGGGGGGCGCCACTAGGGTGGGCCTTAAGGCCCATCTGGACCTAGGGTTTGCCCCCTCCCACTCTCCCATGCGCCTTGGGCCTTGGTGGGGGGGCGCACCAGCCCACCTGGGGCTGGTCCCCTCCCACACTTGGCCCACGCAGCCTTCTGGGGCTGGTGGCCCCACTTGGTGGACCCCCGGGACCCTCCCGGTGGTCCCGGTACATTACCGATAACACCTGAAACTTTTCCGGTGACCAAAACAGGACTTCCCATATATAAATCTTTACCTCCGGACCATTCCGGAACTCCTCGTGACGTCCGGGAACTCATCCGGGACTCCGAACAACATTCGGTAACCACATACATACTTTCCCTATAACCCTAGCGTCATCGAACCTTAAGTGTGTAGACCCTACGGGTTCGGGAACCATGCAGACATGACCGAGACGTTCTCCGGTCAATAACTAACAGTGGGATATGGATACCCGTGTTGGCTCCCACATGTTCCACGATGATCTCATCGGATGAACCACGATGTCGGGGATTCAATCAATCCCGTATACAATTCCCTTTGTCTATCGGTATGTTACTTGCCCGAGATTCGATCGTTGGTATCCCGATACCTTGTTCAATCTCGTTACCGGCAAGTCTCTTTACTCGTTCCGTAACTCACATCATCCCATGATCAACTCCTTGGTCACATTGTGCACATTATGATGATGTCCTACCGAGTGGGCCCAGAGATACCTCTCCGTTTACACGGAGTGACAAATCCCAGTCTCGATTCGTGCCAACCCAACAGACACTTTCGGAGATACCTGTAGTGCACCTTTATAGCCACCCAGTTACGTTGTGACGTTTGGTACATCCAAAGCATTCCTACGGTATCCGGGAGTTGCACAATCTCATGGTCTAAGGAAATGATACTTGACATTAGAAAAGCTCTTAGCAAACGAACTACACGATCTTGTGCTAGGCTTAGGATTGGGTCTTGTCCATCACATCATTCTCCTAATGATGTGATCCCGTTATCAACGACATCCAATGTCCATGGTCAGGAAACCGTAACCATCCATTGATCAACGAGCTAGTCAACTAGAGGCTTACTAGGGACATGGTGTTGTCTATGTATCCACACATGTATCTGAGTTTCCTATCAATACAATTCTAGCATGGATAATAAACGATTATCATGAACAAGGAAATATAATAATAACCAATTTATTATTGCCTCTAGGGCATATTTCCAACACCTCGTTCATCCTTTTCTCTCTCAAGATAAACTACTCATACAAATGCATCTTGATGTTCCGTGCAACGCACGGGCATCTAGCTAGTTTCTTTTAAAATAGTTACTGCGATAATTGGGTTGAAGTGATATATTTTATGTCTGCCCCGAATGATTTCAGATTCACTAGTAGTAACAAAGAAAAGGTTGCCTTGTTAATTAACAGAAAACAGGGTGAAAACTATCACATGAGGCCGATAAAAACGAGGCACACTGGGTTCAGCGTCATCGTCACTACAGCTGTGCACGCGCGAGAAGTCTACATATCGAGGGGGCTACTGAGCGAGGCACAGAGACACAATGTTCGAGAGAGAAACCAATTGACAGATTACGATCAGATCGAGTTGTCACCCTTCTACTGTCATTGTTGGGGTAGGGAGGGGAGGGAGAGAAAGACGTATCGAGAGTGTGCGCGGTAGGCACAGAGGCACAACTAGTGAGTGTGTGTGTATGTGTGTGTGTGTGTGTGTGTTTGAAAGAGGAGTAGATAGATTACTATCAAGATCGAGGTGCCGCCCTACTCCTTCGGTGTTGGGTAGTGTGTGTGCGTGTGTGTGTGTTTGATAGAGAAGCCAGTCGATAGATTAGTATCAAGATCGAGGTGTCACCCTACTCCTTCGGTGTTGGGAAGTGTGTGTGTGGTTGTGTGGGTGTGGGTGTGTGTGTCGGGGGGGGCAGTGACACTTACATGTCCCTACTCTTATAAAAAACAGAGTTGGTGGTGATGGTGTTCCTGCCATCCTGCAATATAGGCCATCCGATTTATATCTGACGGATAGGAAGGAAACTGTGGCAATTTTGTAAAAAGATACCCACACCCCTCTCCGCATTTGCAAATAAGGCATTCCCTCGTTCATCCTTTTCTCCCACAAGATAAACTACTCATACAAATGCATCTTGATGTTCCGTGCAACGCATGGGCATCTTGCTAGTAGGGAGAAGGAGTTTGTGTGACACATATCTAGCTATATTAAGGGATAAGTAGATAGCATTTGTGCGAGGCATACTTAAAGCGTCACGAAGATAAACAAAACGGTGTGCATGCAAGTGCCGGAAAAATGAAGCGAGAAACAATGTGTGTGTGTGTGCACGCGCGCGTGTGTGTGAGAGAGAGAGGGAGGGAGAGAGAGAAAGAAATCTCAAAACAAAAGGTGCTCTGCTGGAATCCCATTGTATGTATTCATATGGTTCCGGAACTCGAGTTAACCTTAGGCATATGTGTGAGAGACATTATTATACTTTGAGACATTAGTGGATGTGGGTGGGCGGAATTAAAGGGGTGGGCGTGTTCGACAGAGAGAGCGGGTGTGTTTCTGTGTGAGAAACTTGTAGGATGGGGTAGAAAGACGAATTCTAACCTTGACGGAGGGAGAGAAATACATGAAGTGCGCGTATGTGATTCCGATGCCCACAGGGAAATGAGATATGTATGCGTGTGAGAGAGATTGCACAATTCATTCACGTATCACTATCTAGCGATCGTGGACGTGCATCGCTTGAACATAAATCAATATCTACTTCATATCGCGGCCAAAGGTACAATATCGATTCAACGCTATAAAGATTGGACACTCACATATCACATTTTTTTCTATTTAAATAAACCTTTTCAGTTGTGCATGCCAAAGTTACAGTGATGTTTCTTCAAACAACCAATGTAGCTATCATGTACCTGCACCATTGTTACTCTTGCATTCAAAATCATTAGTCTTGGATGATTTAAGGTTCTATTATGAAGTAATATATGTAATATTCATATATGAATTCAACGGGTATGCAATTTATGAAATGGAGTCTATGTAATCATATGAGGTAACACTTTTAAGTAGCGGACTACGATATCCATTTCTTTTTGTGCGCCTCTACACTAACACGTCAATGCATTATGTTTAAAGTAAATAACCAATTGCACTAAATTATCTATTTACACGAGAAATACATAGGTTGAGCATTTGATCCCTTTTTTGTGAACACGCCACTACACCCGTACGATTGGCCGCGCCCGTGTGAACGTCCAAGTTATCGGCGCATCATCCCGAGTTATTGTCTTTTTTTCTGGGGTGGACTTCACACTAGTTATTAACTGCTGACGCGTGCCCCGTGTACACAGTCTCGCATGACCTTCCCGCTAACACGGTCCAAAATTAGTTGAAACTAGATACGAACGATCCCGCGGGCGGCAAAATCTCCCACCTCCTTCTAAAATTTCCGCCACCTTAGTCTTTAGCATGCGAAATTCCCCTTTTGTCCTTGGTGCACGGAGACCAACAGTTACAATACCGCCCTCATCTACATAATAGGTCGGGGCTGCTGTGGTAACTTCCGGTTCCCCCCACTACACGGCACCCCCATTTCCTCTCCCCCTCCCGCAAAAACGACTAACTCCACAGCACCAGAGCATCTCACATCACGCCGTCCGTACTTCATTGGCCTTTCTCCCCTCCCCTCTCGAAACCCTAGACTGCTCATCCACCGGCGTACCAGAGCCCATTCACTGCCAGCGGTGTCCACCTTGCCGGATCTGCTTCTGCGGCCGCATCTACCCCTCCCACCTCCCCTAGAAACAAGTAGACTGCTCATCCACCACTGTACCACAACCCATTCAGTGTCGGCCTTGTCCACGGCGCCGGATCTGCTTCGTCGGTACTCTCGTCAACCGAGCGCATCTGCAGCGGCTCATTCGTACTCCCCACCGGAGACGCTTCGTCCACCCCCCCCCCCCCCCGAGCCGCCCCACCGACGCCCCCGTCGACGACCTTTGATCCTCTTCGCCGACACCTTCCTCAACCCTACCAGAGCCGCTTCGCCGACACCATCGTCAACCCCACCGGAGTAGCTTCGCCTATACCATTCTCAACCCTACCGGGGCCGCTTTGCCAACTCACAAGTCCACGGCCTCAGATTCGCTTCCTCGCACCCTCATCCAACCTACCGGAGCAGCTTCTGACACCCCGTCCACGGCCGCAGATCCGCATCATCGACACCATCCTTAACCCAACCACCGGAGCAGCTTCACCTACGCCCTCGTCCACGGCCACAGATCCGCTTCGCCCACACCATAGTCCACCCTACCGGAGCCGCTCCACAAACACCCTACTCGACGGTTCTAGATCTCCTTACTGGACCCCGACAGCCAGCGCAACGTCATCACCCTTGACGTTTCTAACCTGATTCCCACCGTCTGGCAAGATGCCAAGCACCCGCCACGGCCTAGGTACTTGTCACCTTTAAACCCGTCCAGCATCACCTGCCCGGTGTACTTCAAATATACTAACAGGTCCCTGTTACCTGTTATGCAGCTGACAAAAACTACAAGGACGATGTTTCTTCTGGATCTAACAGCTTGGCCAACCAAGATCCTGGACCGAGGCATTGATATGATCTTGTAAGCGCGTCTCTCTCTCTTGTATTGTTCTGTGCCTGCCTGCGTGCTTTGCTAGGATTTTCGACCAGTAATCCATTTGTGCAGACAATGATTTCTACTACTGGCTGCTAAATTAGATATGTAGATGTCATACATGATACTACCTCGTACCTCTGTTCCTAAATATAAGTCTTTCTAGAGATTCCACTATAGGCTACATACAGAGCAAAATGAGTGAATCTACACTCAAAAATGCATCTATATACATCTGTATGTGGTCCATACCGGAATCTCTACATAGACATATATTTAGGAACAGAGGCAGTACATTACACAAAATCGTAGGTGGCATGTAGGAATTCCAGTGCACTACATTAGGCTCCCTTAGAGTGCCAGCTAGTCCAGCACACAAAGTCATGGCTAGTTTATGCTACGCACACAATCATTAATTGGTGGTTTAAATATGCGCAAGGGATATGCAATATATTATCATGTAGAGATGTCTGAAATTAGCTGTGTCAACTTGCAGATAGGGTTACACAATGAAAAAGTACAAGATGTATGTGGCAATTTCATGGAACATCGCAAAAAAGGAGAGCCAGCGGTGAGCCTATACAGTGTGCTATGGTACGTCACTCCTCCATGCAATCATCGTGACATGTTATTTGTATGTCAGTTCTATTGGCCAAGTTTCTTAGGGACAATTATTACGAGTTATCCTAAGAAAATAAGCACCTGTGAATATAAGCTCCATGTAATAAGCCAACCAGTTCTTTTCATTGCGTTTTCAGCTTATCTTTGGTATGATCGGTGAAAAGTCTAGATTGCATTATATTTTTTCATTCTGCTGCCCATATGAAAATTAATTTGACTTGCAAACATCACAAATTGAACCCAGTGCAGTAATTAATATGATAGGAAAACAGACCATCACTATTTGCTCAAAATGCAAATACAAAGATACCATCTACTTGGCACAATCTACTTTGGTCAATGTTTTCCATAGAGATCCCAATGCCTAATTTAAACGAAGAACGCATGACCCGCATTTAAATGAAGAACAATTATTTATTGAAATTCGATGGTCCAAGTGGCTGGTTATTATCATATAGCAGCACCACCTGAAAGCATCATATAGCAGCAGCAGCTCATAGCAACTCATCATACAGCAACAGCAGTGTGCAATTCATCATATACCAGCAGCAGCTCATAGCAATTCATCATATAGCAGCAGGAGGAGCAGCTCATAGCAATTCATCATATAGCAGCAGCAGGAGCAGCTCATAGCAATTCATCATATAGCAACAGCAGGAGCAACTCATAGCAATTCATCATATAGCATCAGCAGGAGCAGCTCATAGCAATTCATCATACAGCAGCAGCAGGAGCAGCTTATAGCAACTCATTATATAGCAGCAGCAGCTCATAGCAATTCATCATATAGCAGCAGCAGCTCATAGCAATTCATCATATAGCAGCAGCAGCTCATAGCAATTCATCATATAGCAGTAGCAACTCATAGCAATTCATCATATAGCAGCAGCAGGAGCAGCTCATAGCAATGCATCATATAGCAGCAGCAGAAGCAGCTCATAGCAATTCATCGTATAGTGGATCAGAATGAAAATTTGGCAAAAAATCAGAGGAGATCCTCACCTTGTTGGATGAGCTCATCCTTCAACAGCACCTCAAGGCCACGGCCTGGGAGGTGGGGAGGGGGAATAAGGTGCCTTCTGTCACAGTGTGGCATCAGCCGTAGTTGTGCAGCGTCTGCCGGAGTAGTGCGTTGGACGAACCACAGTGGAGCAGCTGCTGGAGACCATGAGAATGAGGGGCGGCGCCAGAGGGAGGATCAGCCAGGGAGATTTGCTCCTACCCGCCGGCCATGTAGCCTAGCTAGACAAAGAATCGTCGAGGACCAGGCCAGGTGGGACCAGTGGCGACGGCTCGCTAGAGGAACCCTAGTGCTGCAGGCAGGGGATCGAGGTAGAGGGAAAGGGGAGAGGAGATGCAAGTTTTTACTTGAGGGTGAGGTGTGACGCGGGCGTCAGCAGTTGCATTTTGAGTGTAATATAGGCAGACAACAGAGTCATTTCACTATTCCCCTTCCCTTCAATTTTTAGTGAGGTTCTACCTGAAACACCCCCCTCCAAAGAGAAATTAGTTAAGCCCAAGCCCATAACTCAAAAATGACTTCTTTACATCTTTTATGGCTTATTTTGACAATAAGCCCTGAAAAGGCGGAATAGAACTGGCCCTTAACCTGTAATTCAATTGTGCGTGCAATGATGAATCACTCCTGCGTGCTATAGTGTACATTTAGGCATCATCATACATGGCATAACCTAATACATGTGCATTCCATTGTAGAATCTGGAATATGCAATGTTTACGTTAGTTCATACGTTGCACATAATGTTTAAATGCCCCCTAAATCTGGTCAGCCAAGTGATGGTCTTTAAGCCTCCTTCTTTGCTTCTTTTCTTGATATGTAAGATTTGCTCACACATCTGTTCAATTGCTTGTTTGCATCAGCCGGCCATACTAGGACTGTTTTCTTTGATTACTTGTTGTTCTTGACCTAACACTCTAACAGAGCTTGTCAACGATTTAAACACTAAGGGCTGCTGTAGTGGGGCCTTTTCTAACTCATAGGTGACATAAAGGTTTGGCTGTACACTAAAGTAGGCTCTCCAAGAGTACCTGGAGATCCAGTTCGAATGTATGCCTAATTTTTACATAGTGCAGACATAGTAAATGCTCATTTCATTATGTGCAAGTGCAAGAGATGTGACATGTTTGATTATGTGGTGTTGTTTTGTTATAATCTCATCCTTTTGTGTTCACAGACTGGAAAGTATGCATATTTATCTTCCAAGGAGACGAGTAACTAGTTTGTGTCACCTTGTAGAGGGGGTGCAATGAATATAAGATTGAGGATTTCCAAGTACAAGATGTTAGGAAGGAGCCTTGCAAGAGAAGTAGGAGTTGCGCTGAGCCTCTTCAACCTGTTAAGGTAAGTCACTGTATCCAACTCAACAGTTCAATTCCTTGTTTGTTTCAGGCATAGTTAATTTGCTCTTTTCAATTGCTTTATTTGTCCTCAGTTAATGAGATGCCCAAAGAATGATGCCTGATGTTAGGTACTTGTATAACTATTAGTTGACATAATTAAAGGTCTTACCATTTAATTACTCTGTCAAAGTGTGCCTGAAGCTTTGAAGTCTATTAACCAACTATTATTGCATCAGGCTCACAATCTAGTTTATACTAGGCTAATGATTGCATAGTTTTGCTTGTTGTAGTATGTTTGTATGAAACCCTCTGCTGTTCATTATGCTCCCTAAGACTTTAATTGAGCTACAGAATGGCCAACTGCTTGCTTACTTCTATGCAACGTGCTGTCTAAATTTGTAACTTGTTTGTGTTTTGGATTGGGCCCCAACATCATGCTCCTCTGGTGAGCTAAGAGAGATTTCCGTATGCAGGCTGCACAGACTACCTTTTTTATAATTTTTAAAATATCACCTGCTTATGCTTCATGACGTGTAACATTATTGTTAGTCCTGTTTTGCCATGTACAAAATAGTCTGTCTTGCTCGCTTCACTGTTGTAACTATATTTTTGCCCTAGTCATGTGTACTTACAGAAACATTTCAGGATGAAGTGACATCAACACAAAGATCTGTGAGCAGTGCGGCATGGCCGTTACCGAATGATTATGAATTGGAATTGGAATGTGCTGACATTCTCGAGCATCAACTAGAGGTGGCAAGACAATGTGTACATGATTCTCAACGTACAATCAACAAGTTGAGACTGGACATGCATGTATTAGATGCAGGAGTCAAAAAAATGAAACAAGACACTGAGGTAACAACGAAGGAATTGAAGATTTTGCAGACTGAAATTTGTGCTATCTAAATCCGGCCAATCCTATTTTCTGAAGAGATTATAGTTCAAATGGCAAGTTATGTTGATGCGCGTCCATGATGTATGAGCTGTATTTGCCCAGTGTATGTAATTTGCTGTTTGTGTATGCTTTATTACCACTGGTGCCGAACCATAATGCCCAGTGGGTATAATCGGCTGTAATTTCTTTATTGTATAGTGTAGGATTATTCTACGTTCCTATGCCTTAGTCTCTTTATTGTATAGTGTATGTTTTTTAGAGGTGATAGTATAGAGTAGGATAATTATTTGAATATGCTATATCGTTCAAACGGGGGCCAACTCGCCCAAACGTTGTAGTGACCATGGCCCTCCACAGGCCGTACGATCCATGGGCCATCTACGAGACGGACTATCCATGGCCTTCTATGGCCGTCGGATCCGTGGGCCTTCTATGGGTTATCGGATCCGTGGGCCTTCTATCGGCTGTCGGATCCATGGGCCTTCTATGGGCCGTCGGATCCATGGGCCTTCTATGGGCCGTCGGATCCATGGGCCGTCGGATCAATGGGCCTTCTATGGGCCGTCAGGTCAATGGGCCTTCTACGTCCCGTAGGATCCATGGGCCTTCTACGGGTCGTCTAATCTATGGGCCTTGTACGGGCCGTATAAGGGCCGTAAACGGGCTAGAGTGGAAATTGTACGTTTTATGGGCTAACCATAACGGGCCGTTAATAGGCCGTATTTGATGATGCTATGAAAATGGCCCAACAGATTAACAGGCCACAAACGGGCCGACTGTATCCACAGGCTGAATTTGGCCCACAAGCAAGGCCAGTAACGGGCCGTAAGTAACCGAATGCTGGAAATGAGCCCAAGAATTGTTGGGGAACGTAGCAGAAATTCAAAATTTTCTACGCATCACCAAGATCAATCTATGGAGTTTACTAGCAACGAGAGGGAAGGAGTGCATCTACATACCCTTGTAGATCGCGAGCGGAAGCGTTCAAGAGAACGGGGTTGATGGAGTCGTACTCGTCGTGATCCAAATCACCGATGATCCTAGCGCCGAACGGACGGCACCTCCGCGTTCAACACACGTACGGAGCAGTGACATCTCCTCCTTCTTGATCCAGCAAGGGGGGAGGAGAGGTTGATGGAGATCCAGCAGCACGACGGCGTGGTGGTGGAAGTAGCGGGATCCCGGCAGGGCTTCGCCAAGCGCAAGCGGGGAGGAAGAGGTGTCACGGGAGGGAGAGGGAGGCGCCAGGGCTTGGATTGCTGCTGCCCTCCCTCCCCCCCCCCCACTATATATAGGGCCAAGGGAGAGGGGGGGTGCAGCCTTGGCCCTTCCTCCAAGGAAGGGTGCGGCCAGGGAGGAGTCCATCCTCCCCAAGGCACCTCGGAGGTGCCTTCCCCCTTTAGGACTCTCCCTTTATCTTATCTCTTGGCGCATGGGCCTCTTGGGGCTGGTTCCCTTGGCCCATATAGGCCAAGGCGCACCCCCACAGCCCATGTGGCCCCCCGGGGCTGGTGGACCCCCTTGGTGGACCCCCGGACCCCTTTCGGCACTCCCGGTACAATACCGATAAAGTGCGAAACTTTTCCGGCGACCAAAATAAGACTTCCCATATATAAATCTTTACCTCTGGGCCATTCCGGAACTCCTCGTGACGTCTGGGATCTCATCCCGGACTCCGAACAACTTTCGGGTTACCGCATACTAATATCTCTACAACCCTAGCGTCACCGAACCTTAAGTGTGTAGACCCTACGGGTTCGGGAGACACGCAGACATGACCGAGACGACTCTCCGGTCAATAACCAACAGCGGGATCTGGATACCCATGTTGGCTCCCACATGCTCCACGATGATCTCATCGGATGAACCACGATGTCAGGATTCAATCAAACCCGTAATACAATTCCCTTTGTCTACCGGTATAGTACTTGCCCGAGATTCGATCGTCGGTATCCCGATACCTTGTTCAATCTCGTTACCGGCAAGTCTCTTTACTCGTTCCGTAACACATCATCCCGTGATCAACTCCTTGGTCACATTGTGCACATTATGATGATGTCCTACCGAGTGGGCCCAGAGATACCTCTCCGTTTACACGGAGTGACAAATCCCAGTCTCGATTCGTGCCAACCCAACAGACACTTTCGGAGATACCTGTAGTGCACCTTTATAGCCACCCAGTTACGTTGTGACGTTTGGTACACCCAAAGCATTCCTACGGTATCCGGGAGTTGCACAATCTCATGGTCTAAGGAAATGATACTTGACATTAGAAAAGCTCTTAGCAAACGAACTACACGATCTTGTGCTAGGCTTAGGATTGGGTCTTGTCCATCACATCATTCTCCTAATGATGTGATCCCGTTATCAACGACATCCAATGTCCATGGTCAGGAAACCGTAACCATCTATTGATCAACGAGCTAGTCAACTAGAGGCTTACTAGGGACATGGTGTTGTCTATGTATCCACACATGTATCTGAGTTTCCTATCAATACAATTCTAGCATGGATAATAAACGATTATCATGAACAAGGAAATATAATAATAACCATTTATTATTGCCTCTAGGGCATATTTCCAACAGTCTCCCACTTGCACTAGAGTCAATAATCTAGTCCACATCACCATGTGATTAACACTCACAGGTCACATCACCATGTGACCAACATCGAAAGAGTTTACTAGAGTCAACAATCTAGTTCACATCTCTATGTGATTAACACTCAATGAGTTCTGGTTTGATCATGTTATGCTTGTGAGAGAGGTTATTTAGTCAACGAGTCTGAACCTTTCAGATCCGTGTGTGCTTTACGAATATCTATGTCATCTTGTGGATGCTACCACGCGCTACTTGGAGCCATTTCAAATAACTGCTCTACTATACGAATCCGGTTTACTACTCAGAGTCATCCGGATTAGTGTCAAAGTTCGCATCGACGTAACCCTTTACGACGAACTCCTTTTCACCTCCATAATCGAGAAAATTCCTTAGTCCACTAGATACTAAGGATAAGTTCGACCGCTGTCATGTGATCCATTCCCGGATCACTATTGTACCCCTTGACCAACTCATGGCAAGGCACACTTCATGTGCGGTACACAGCATAGCATACTGTAGAGCCTACGTCTAAAGCATAGGGGACGACCTTCGTCCTTTCTCTCTCTTCTGCTGTGGTCAGGTCTTGAGTCTTACTCAATACTCACACCTTGTAACACAGCCAAGAACTCCTTCTTTGCTGATCTATTTTGAACTCTTTCAAAATCATGTCAAGGTGTGCGTTCTTTGAAAGTATCATCAGGCGTCTTGATCTATCTCTATAGATCTTGATGCCCAATATGTAAGCAGCTTTATCCAGGTCTTCCTTTGAAAAACTCCTTTCAAACAACCCTTTATGCTTTCCAGAAATTTTACATCATTTCGGATCAACAATATGTCATTCACATATACTTATCAGAAATGTTGTAGCGCTCCCACTCACTTTATTGTAAATACAAGTTTCTAACAAACTTTGTATAAACCCAAAAACTTTGATCACTCCATCAAAGCGTATATTCTGACTCCGAGATGCTTGCTCTAGTCCATGGAAGGATCGCTGGAGCTAGCATACCTTTTAGCATCCTTAGGATCGACAAAACCTTTCTGATTGTATCACATACAACCTTTCCTTACGAAAACTGGTAAGGAAACTTGTTTTGACATCCATCTGCCAGATTTCATAAATGCAGCTAATGCTAACATGATTCCGACGGACTTAAGCATCGCTACGGATGAGAAAATCTCATCGTAGTCAACTGCTTGAACTTGTGAAAAAACTCTTTGCCACAAGTCGAGCTTCATAGACGGTAACATTACCGTCCACGTCCGTCTTCTTCTCAAAGATCCATTTATCTCGGATTTCATGGCTTCTAACCATTTGTCGGAATATGGGCCCACCATCGCTTCTCCATAGCTCGTAGGTTCAGTATTGTCCAACAACATGATATCTCAGACAGGATCACGTACCACTCTGAAGTAGCACGCATCCTCGTCGTCCTACGAGGTTTGGTGGTGACTTGATCCGAAGTTTCATGATCACTATCATAAGCTTCCACTTCAATTGGTGTAGGTGCCACAGGAACAACTTCCTGTGCCCTGCTACACACTAGTTGAGGTGACGGTTCAATAACCTTATCAAGTCTCCACCATCCTCCCACTCAATTCTTTCGAGAGAAACTTTTCCTCGAGAAAGGACTCGTTTCTAGAAGCAATTACTTTTGCTTCCAGATCTGAAATAGGAGGTATACCCAACTGTTTTGGGTATTCTTATGAAGATGTATTTATCCGCTTTGGGTTCGAGCTTATCAGCCTGAAACTTTTTCACATAAGCATCGCAGCCCCAAACTTTTAAGAAACGACAACTTAGGTTTCTCTAAACGGTGTCGTCTCAACGGAATTGCGTGGTGCCCCTTTTAAAGTGAATGCGGTTATCTCTAATGCCTAACCCATAAACGATAGTGGTAATTCGATAAGAGACATCATGGTATGCACCATATCCAATAGGGTGCAGTTATGATGTTCGGACACACCATCACACTATGGTGTTCCAGGCGGTATTAATTGTGAAACACTTTCCACAATGTCTTAATTGTGTGCCAAACTCGTAACTCAGATACTCATCTCTATGATCATATCACAGACATTTTATCCTCTTGTCACGACGATCTTCAACTTCACTCTGAAATTACTTGAACCTTTCAATAATTCAGACTTGTGTTTCATCAAGTAAATACACTCAGCATCTACTCAAATCATCTGTGAAGTAAGAACATAACGATATCCACTGCATGCCTCAGCACTCATTGGACTGCATACATCAAAATGTATTACTTCCAATAAGTTGCTCTCTTGTTCCATCTTACTGAAAACGAGGCCTTTCAGTCATCTTGCCCATGTGGTATGATTTGCATGTCTCAAGTGATTCAAAATCAAGTGAGTCCAAACGATCCATCTGCATGGAGTTTCTTCATGCATATATACCAATAGACATGGTTCGCATGTCTCAATCTTTTCAAAAACGAGTGAGTCCAAAGATCCATCTACATGGAGCTTCTTCATGCGTTCTATACCAATATGACTCAAGTGGCAGTGCCACAAGTATGTGGTACTATCATTACTATCTTATATCTTTTGGCACGAACATGTGTATCACTGCGATCGAGATTCATTTTAGGTGCAAGACCATTGAAGGTATTATTCAAATAAACAGAGTAACCATTATTCTCCTTAAATGAATAACCGTATTGCGAAAAACATAATCCAATCATGTTTATGCTCAACGCAAACACCAAATAACAATTATTTAGGTTTAACACCAATCTCGATGGTAGAGGGAGCATGCGATGCTTGATCAAATCAACCTTGGAAACACTTCCAACACATATCGTCATCTCACCTTCAGCTAGTCTCCGTTTATTCCGCAGCTTTTATTTTGAGTTACTAACACTTAGCAACCGAACCGGTATCTAATACCCTGGTGCTACTAGGAGTACTAGTAAAGTACACATTCATATAATGTATATCCAATATATTTCTGTCGACCTTGCTTGCCTTCTCATCTACCAAGTATCTAGGGTAGTACTGCTTCAGTGACCGTTCCTCTCATTGCAGAAGCACTTAGTCTCGGGTTTGGGTTCAACCTTGGGATTCTTCACTAGAGCAGCAAATGATTTGCTGTTTCATGAAGTGTCCCTTTTGCCCTTGCCCTTCTAGAAACTAGTGGTTTTACTAACCATCAACAATTGATGCTCCTTCTTGATTTCTACTTTCGCGGTGTCGAATATCGCGAGTTGCTCAAGGATCATCATCTATCCTTGATATTTATAGTTCATCACGAAGCTCTAATAGCTTGGTGGCAATGACTATGGAGAACCATCACTATCTCATCTGGGAGATTAACTCCCACTCGATTCAAGTGATTGTAGTACTCAGACAATCTGAGCGCATGCTCAACGATTGAGCTTTTCTCCCTTAGTTTTCAGGCTTAAGAAACTTGTCAGAGGTCTCATACCTCTTGACGTGGGCACTAGTCTGAAATCCCAATTTCAGTCTTCGGAACATCTCATATGTTCTGCGACGTTTCAAAAACCGTCTTTGGTGCCACAATTCTAAACCGTTAGCATTACGCACTGAACTATCACGTAGTCATCAAAACGTGTATGTCAGATGTTTCGCAACATCTACAGACGACGCTGAGGTTCAGCACACCGAGCGGTGCATTAAGGACATAAGCCTTCTGTGCAGCAATGAGGACAATCCTCAGTTTACGGACCCAGTCCGCATAATTGCTACTACCAACTTTCAACTAATTTTTCTCTAGGAACATATCTTAAACAGTAGAACTAAAGCGCAAGCTATGACATAATTTGCAAAGACTTTTTTGACTATGTTCATGATAATTAAGTTCATCTGATTAATGAACTCCCACTCAGATAGACATCCCTCTAGTCATCTAAGTGATACATGATCCGAGTCAAACTAGGCCGTGTCCGATCATCACGTGAGACGGACTAGTCATCATCGGTGAACATCTCCATGTTGATCGTATCTGCTATACGACTCATGTTCGACCTTTCGGTCTCTTGTGTTCCGAGGCCATGTCTGTACATGCTAGGCTCGTCAAGTCAACCTAAGTGTTTCGCATGTGTTCCGAGGCCATGTCTGTACATGCTAGGCTCGTCAACACCCGTTGTATTCGAACGTTAGAATCTATCACACCCAATCATCATGTGGTGCTTCGAAACAACGAACCTTCGCAACGGTGCACAGTTAGGGGGAACACTTTCTTGAAATTTATACAAGGGATCATCTTACTTACTACCGTCGTTCTAAGCAAATAAGATGCATATCATGATAAACATCACATGCAATCAAATAGTGACATGATATGGCCAATATCAATTTGCTCCTTTGATCTCCATCTTCGGGGCACCATGATCATCTTTGTCACCGGCATGACACCATGATCTCCATCATCATGATATCCATCATTGTGTCTTCATGAAGTTGTCACGCCAACGATTACTTCTACTTCTATGGCTAACGCGCTTAGTAATAAAGTAAAGTAATTTACATGGCGTTATTCAATGACATGCAGGTCATACAAAAATAAAGACAACTCCTATGGCTCCTGCCGGTTGTCATACTCATCGACATGCAAGTCGTGATTCCTATTACAAGAATATGATCAATCTCATACATCACATATATCATTCATCACATCTTCTGGCCATATCACATCACATAGCACATGCTGCAAAAACAAGTTAGACGTCCTCTAATTGTTGTTGCAAGTTTTTACGTGGCTTGTATAGGTTTCTAGCAAGAATGTTTCTTACCTATGTAAAACCACAACGTGATATGCCAATTTCTATTTACCCTTCATAAGGACCCTTTTCATCGAATCCGTTCCGACTAAAGTGGGAGAGGCAGACACCCGCTAGCCACCTTATGCAACTAGTGCATGTCAGTCGGTGGAACCTGTCTCACGTAAGCGTACGTGTAAGGTCGGTCCGGGCCGCTTCATCCCACAATGCCGCCGAAACAAGATAAGACTAGTAGCGGCAAGAAGAATTGGCAACATCGACGCCCACAACTACTTTGTGTTCTACTCGTGCATAGAAACTACGCATAGACCTAGCTCATGATGCCACTGTTGGGGAACGTAGCAGAAATTCAAAATTTTCTATGCATCACCAAGATCAATCTATGGAGTTTACTAGCAATGAGAGGGAAGGAGTGCATCTACATACCCTTGTAGATCGCGAGCGGAAGCGTTCAAGAGAACGGGGTTGATGGAGTCGTACTCGTCGTGATCCAAATCACCGATGATCCTAGCGCCGAACGGACGGCACCTCCGCGTTCAACACACGTACGGAGCAGCAACGTCTCCTCCTTCTTGATCCAGCAAGGGGGAGGAGAGGTTGATGGAGATCCAGCAGCACGACGGCGTGGTGGTGGAAGTAGCGGGATCCCGGCAGGGCTTCGCCAAGCGCAAGCGGGGAGGAAGAGGTGTCACGGGAGGGAGAGGGAGGCGCCAGGGCTTGGATTGCTGCTGCCCTCCCTCCCCCCCCCCCCACTATATATAGGGCCAAGGGAGAGGGGGGCGCAGCCTTGGCCCTTCCTCCAAGGAAGGGTGCGGCCAGGGAGGAGTCCATCCTCCCCAAGGCACCTCGGAGGTGCCTTCCCCCTTTAGGACTCTCCCTTTATCTTATCTCTTGGCGCATGGGCCTCTTGGGGCTGGTTCCCTTGGCCCATATAGGCCAAGGCGCACCCCCCACAGCCCATGTGGCCCCCCCGGGGCTGGTGGACCCCTTGGTGGACCCCCGGACCCCTTTCGGCACTCCCGGTACAATACCGATAAAGTGCGAAACTTTTCCGGCGACCAAAATAAGACTTCCCATATATAAATCTTTACCTCCGGACCATTCCAGAACTCCTCGTGACGTCCGAGATCTCATTCGGGACTCTGAACAACTTTTGGGTTACCGCATACTAATATCTCTACAACCCTAGCGTCACCGAACCTTAAGTGTGTAGACCCTACGGGTTCGGGAGACACGCAGACATGACCGAGACGACTCTCCGGTCAATAACCAATAGCGGGATCTGGATACCCATGTTGGCTCCCACATGCTCCACGATGATCACATCGGATGAACCACGATGTCAAGGATTCAATCAATCCCGTATACAATTCCCTTTGTCTACCGGTATAGTACTTGCCCGAGATTCGATCGTCGGTATCCCGATACCTTGTTCAATCTCGTTACCGGCAAGTCTCTTTACTCGTTCCGTAACACATCATCCGGTGATCAACTCCTTGGTCACATTGTGCACATTATGATGATGTCCTATCGAGTGGGCCCAGAGATACCTCTCTGTTTACACGGAGTGACAAATCCCAGTCTCGATTCGTGCCAACCCAACAGACACTTTCGGAGATACCTGTAGTGCACCTTTATAGCCACCCAGTTACGTTGTGACGTTTGGTACACCCAAAGCATTCCTACGGTATCCGGGAGTTGCACAATCTCATGGTCTAAGGAAATGATACTTGACATTAGAAAAGCTCTTAGCAAACGAACTACACGATCTTGTGCTAGGCTTAGGATTGGGTCTTGTCCATCACATCATTCTCCTAATGATGTGATCCCGTTATCAACGACATCCAATGTCCATGGTCAGGAAACCGTAACCATCCATTGATCGACGAGCTAGTCAACTAGAGGCTTACTAGGGACATGGTGTTGTCTATGTATCCACACATGTATCTGAGTTTCCTATCAATACAATTCTAGCATGGATAATAAACGATTATCGTGAACAAGGAAATATAATAATAACCAATTTATTATTGCCTCTAGGGCATATTTCCAACAATAATAAATGGGCCCTCAGAAGGCCGAAAGGTAACACGGGCTAGAAACGACCCAATGGAATAATGGGCCGCTAATGGGTATAAAGCGATACACTGTTCATTACGGGGCGGTTTCACCACGGGCCATTAATGGGCCAAGAGTTTCAAGGGGACTCATATGGGCCGAAATACGTCATGGGCCATACATGGGCCGTAAGTTACAACGGGCTGGAATCATATTGGACGGCCCAGATGCCGCTACTGGGCCAAATTCCGTTAGGCCATAACGGGCCGTGAGTTAGCGGGCTGTAAATGGGCTATATGCGAACATGCCGTTAACAGGCTTTCCGTGGGCCGGCCCGCCACCTTTTGACCAAGTCAAACAGGTCGGCCTTTTCACAGGAATGGGCCTCTGTTCGGCCGTGCCACGTGTCGACGTATCATAGGCGCCTTGCGTCCAATGAGTGGATGACATCTGTCCCAACGGTGAGCCGACACGTGTTTCCTCCAGTCAATGATGATTTTACACGTGGAAAATCCCCATTGGTCGGGGCTGTTAACGGGTTATCGGATCAAAAACCGGACCCGATAGCTTAAAGGCGTTCTGTTACGGTGGATGCCACGTGTCGGTCACCCTTGACGAAAGCACTTCTGTGACGCGCGATTTATCGTCGTGGAAGTGGACACTTCCGTGATGATAATTTTGGTAATGTCATGGAACACTTCTACGACAGCACAGGTATGACTATCTTGATTTTGTCATAAAATCGTCATGGATGTACATGCATGACAAAAATGTGACCTACTGTGACAAACACGTATCATCACGGAAGTGTATTTTTTTGTAGTGATGACGATGTGAACTAGATTATTGACTCTAGTGCAAGTGGGAGACTGAAGGAAATATGCCCTAGAGGCAATAATAAAGTTATTATTTATTTCCTTATTTCATGATAAATGTTCATTATTCATGCTAGAATCGTATTAACCGGAAACTTAGTACATGTGTGAATACATAGACAAACAGAGTGTCACTAGTATGCCTCTACTTGACTAGCTCGTTAATCAAAGATGGTTAAGTTTCCTAACCATAGACATGAGTTGGCATTTGATTAACGGGATCACATCATTAGAGAATGATGTGATTAACATGACCCATCCGTTAGCTTAGCACGATGATCATTTAGTTTGTTGCTATTGCTTTCTTCATGACTTATACATGTTCCTCTCACTATGAGATTATGCAACTCCTGAATACCGGAGGAACACTTAGTGTGCTATCAAACGTCACAACGTAACTGGGTGATTATAAAGATGTTCTACAGGTGTCTCCGATGGTGTTTGTTGAGTTGGCATAGATCGAGATTAGGATTTGTCATTCCGAGTGTCGGAGAGGTATCTCTGGGCCCTCTCGGTAATGCTCATCACTATAAGCCTTGCAAGCAATGTGACTAATGAGTTAGCTGCGGGATGATGCACTACGGAACGAGTAAAGAGACTTGCCGGTAACGAGATTGAACTAGGTATTGAGATACCGACGATCGAATCTCGCGCAAGTAACATACCGATGACAAAGGGAACAACGTATGTTGTTATGCGGTTTGACCGATAAAGATCTTCGTAGAACATGTGGGAGCCAATATGAGCATCCAGGTTCCGCTATTGGTTATTGACCGGAGATGTGTCTCGGTCATGTCTACATAGTTCTCGAACCCGTAGGGTCCGCACACTTAACGTTCGATGACGATTTGTATTATGAGTTATGTCATTTGATGACCGAAGTTTGTTCGGAGTCTCGGATGAGATCACGGACATGACGAGGAGTCTCGAAATGGTCGGGAGGTAAAGATTGATATATTGGAAGGTAGTATTCGGACACCGGAAGGGTTTCGGAGTGTATCAGGTACATACCGGAGTACCGGAGGCGTTACCGGAACCCCCGGGGAAAGATATGGGCCTTATGGGCCATAGGAGGGAGGATAACCAGCCCACAATGGGCTGGTGCGCCCCCCACAAGGGAGGAGGCCGAATTGGACTTGGGAAGGGGGCGCCACCCCCCTTTCCTTCTCCTACTCCCTCTCCTTCCCTTTTTCCCCCTCCGGTAGAAGGAAAAAGGGTGGGGCCGAATCCTACTAGGACTGGAGTCCTAGTAGGACTCCCCTCTCCCTGGCGCGCCCCTTGTTATCCGGCCTCCTCCTCCCCTCCTTTATATATGGGGGCAGGGGGCACCCCAAAGGCACAACAGACAATCTCTTAGCCGTGTGCGGTGCCCCCCTCCACAGTTACACACCTCGGTCATATCGTCGTAGTGCTTAGGCGAAGCCCTATGTCGGTAACTTCATCATCACCGTCACCACGCCATTGTGCTGACGGAATTCTCCCTCGGCCTCGACTGGATCAAGAGTTCGAGGGACGTCACCGAGCTGAACGTGTGCAGATCGCGGAGGTGCCGTACGTTCGGTACTTGGATCGGTTGGATCACGAAGACGTTCGACTACATCAACCGCGTTACTAAACGCTTCCACTTTCGGTCTACGAGGGTACGTGGACACACTCTCCCCGCTCGTTGTTATGCATCTCCTAGATAGATCTTGCGTGATCGTAGGAAATTTTTTGAAATACTGTCCCCAACACTATGGACTCAATGTGATCTTGGATCACTTAAAAAAATGTAGAGTCTTGAGCTTTCGCCGATCCTTATTCTTAGCATTTTGAGGGGTCCACATCTCTAGTCCATGCCATGCCAATCATTGAACATCCTGAAATATTTATCTTAAATGGACATTAGTTCAATGAGGTATATGTTGTTATGAACTACCAAAACCACCCGGGGATTCGTTGCACTTTCAGCTGTAAAAACGCCCTGGGAACCACTTTCCGGAGAATCTATCGAGAGATCTTTTTCTCTTCCTCCCCCTCCCTATGCGGAAGGACGAGGGAGGGATGTCCGAGAGAGGGAAGCCATGATGAAAGTAGTCAAGGTGATTGATACGTCTCCAACGTATCTATAATTTTTTATTGTTCCATGCTATTATATTATCTGTTTGGATGTTTTATATGCATTATTATGCTATTTTATGTTATTTTTGGGACTAACCTATTAACCTAGAGCCCAGTGCCACTTCCTATTTTCCCCCTTGTTTTAGAGTTTCGCAGAAAAGGAATATCAAACGGAGTCCAAATGGAATGAAACTTTCGCGATGATTTTTCTTGGACCAGAAGACATCCACAGGACTTGGAGTACACGTCAGGAAAGCCACGAGGCGGCCACAAGGGCAGAGGGCGCGCCCAGGGGGGTAGGGCGCGTCCCCCACCCTTGTGGGCCCCTCGTGACTCCACCGACCTATTTCTTCGTCCTATATATTCTCAAGTATTCCAAAACCTACCAGGAGAGCCACGAAAACACTTTTCCACCGCCGCAACCTTCTGTACCTGTGAGATTCCATCTAGGGGCCTTTTCGGACATCCTACCGGAGGGGGATTCGATCACGGAGGGCTTCTACATCAACACCATTGCCTCTCCGATGAAGCGTGAGTAGTTTACCACAGACCTACGGGTCCATAGCTAGTAGCTAGATGGCTTCTTCTCTCTCTTTGATTCTCAATACCATGTTCACCTCAATGTTCTTGGAGATCTATTCGATGTAATACTCTTTTTGCGGTGTGTTTGCCGAGATCCAATGAATTGTGGATTTATGATCAGCTTATCTATGAATATTATTTGAATCTTCTCTGAATTCTTATATGCATGATTTGATATCTTTGCAGGTCTCTTCGAACTATCGATTTGGTTTGGCCAACTAGATTGGTTTTCTTGCAATGGGAGAAGTGCTTAGCTTTGGGTTCAATCTTACGGTGCTTGATCCCAGTGACAGAAGGGGAACCGACATGTATTGTATTGTTGCCATCGAGGATAACAAGATGGAGTTTTCATCATATTTCTTGAGTTTATCCCGCTACAACATGTCATCTTACCTAATGCGTTACTCTGTTCTTCATGAACTTAATACTCTAGATGCAGGCAGGAGTCGATCGATGTGTGGAGTAATAGTAGTAGATGCAGGCAGGAGTCGGTCTACTTGATACGGATGTGATGTGATCACTGCCATAGATATCGTCATAACTTTGCTCTTTTCTATCAATTGCTCAGCAGTAATTTGTTTATCCACCGTAATATTTTCTATCTTGAGAGAAGCCTCTAGTGAAACCTATGGCCCCCGGGTCTACTTCCCATCATATAAGTTTCCGATCTACAATTTTAGTTTCCTATTTACTTCCTTTGCAATCTTTTACTTTCCGTTCCATAAACTAAAAATACCAAAAATATTACTTTACCGTTTATCCATCTCTATCAGATCTCACTTTCCAAATACCCGTGAAGGGATTGACAACCCCTTTATTGCGTTGGGTGCAAGTTGGTGTTTGTTTGTGCAGGTGTTCGGTGACTTGTGTGTTGTCTCCTACATGATTGATACCTTGGTTCTCAAAACTGAGGGAAATACGTACTCTACTTTGTTGCATCACCCTTTCCTCTTCAAGGGAAAAACCAACGCAAGCTCAAGAGGTAGCAGTGATCCATGCCAAAGGACAAGACAAGGGACCGAAAGGACATGGTTTGAGTTGGGAGAAGATGTCGGCATCCCTGTGTCAAATGAATCATCTATAGTGTTGGTGGAGGACCCGTGTGAGCGTGCTACAGGAGCACCCTGTGGCGCCATGCCCAGGATGGTCAAAAGGGGCGCCCTCTTTTAACCATTAGGAGAAGAAAGGACGATCCTCTTGGCCCATTGGATTCTTTCCCCCCTTGTCTGCTCCCTATTTACGAGCAGAGTGGGAAGGTTGGCAAGGACGAGGGGGGGAGGAGGGAGAGGCAAGAGTAGTATAAATATGGGCAAGCTAGGACTGGAGAAGGGGTCAGATTCATTCACAACACAAGTTACACATTGTAGCCAGATTCCATGTGAAATAAAGAGCAAATGCAGGAGTAGGGTATTACACCAACAAGGTGGCCGGAACCTGTGTACTTTTTGTGTGTTCTACCTTCTGTTCTTCCTTCCTTAATCGATCATGACCTAGGAAGCTAGATGCGTTCAGTCCCTAGCCGAACTCTCGAAGTGTTGTAGCTAACAACACAATGTCCGGTTCTTAGACACCGACAAATAGATCACCATCCGGAAAATACTTCACTGTCAAAGTACGTTCACACATGGAGTCTGGGTTCTCAGTAAGCCTCCGAGCCTGTTTAGCCAAAAGAGCAAGATTGAAACAATGGATATCTCTAAAACCCACACCTCCTTGTTGTTTTGGTACACACATTTTCCACCATGCAAACCAATGAGTTCTCCTCTAAACATCACCATCTCCCCACCAATAATGCGACATCACGTCAGTTATACCCTTGCAAGTTTGTTTGGGAATTTTAAAGACGAACATTGCATATGATGGTATAGATTGAGCAACTTCTTTAAGGAGCACTTCTTTTCCACCTGTTGGGAGTTGTCTCTTTTTCCAGCCATTAACTCTTTGCCATACGTGATCAATCAAATGCTGAAAAGTATAAGTTTTATCCAAACCCACGTGTGCTGGTAGGCCAAGATACTTATCATTAAGAGCTTCAATCATGGTATGTATGTAACGCCCGGATAATCAAGCTACAGTAATCCCACGCTAATGGTGCCACGTCACCACAGTTACTGTTGCTAATCTACCGTTAGGTCAAACCGTTTCAAAATTCAAATTCAAATTAATATTAACAATAAAAGTTTTTCAAAATTGAAACAAAATGTTCGGTGGGTGCCGAATATTACAAGGGTAATTATAGTAAAGAAAACATATTTTTATAAAATGCCTAAATAATTTAAATTGAATTAAAACAGAAAAGAAAATAAATAAAAGGAAAAAGTGAAAATTAAAACAAAAGAACCCCCCCTCTATTGGACCAGACGGCCCAACTCACCACCGGCCGGCCCATCCAGCCGGCCTGGCCCACCTCGCTCGGTCGCTCCCTCCCCTTCCCTGTTCCCCCGACCGGGGTCGGAACAGGGGCACGTCCCCGCCGCACCCCCTCGCCGGCGACGGGGGAGGATAAGGCCGCCACGCCCCGCCTCCTCGATCACGCCTCCCACTCGCCCCCACTCTCGCCCTCGGTTCCTGCGCCTCTCCCTCCTCCCTCGGATCCACCTCGCCCTCTCTTTCCCCTTCGCATCCGAACGCCACCGCCGCCATGCCTCCGGCCTAGCCACGGCCTCCGTGCCCACCTCGCCGCCCCACGGTGTCTCCAAGGGCCGCCGTCGCCCGCTGCTTCGACTGGTGCAGCCCGTTGGAGACCGGAGCCACCGCAACGCCCCCCCCCCCGACGTCGCCGTCTTCCTCCTCTGCTCCGACAAGCTCCGCCGCCGCTCTTCACCAACTCCGGTCGCGCCCCTGCAGCTACTAAACCCCCAAGGGCCACCGTGTGCGCCGCTCGGTGAGCCCCTGCTTCCTCCTCTCTCTCTCGTGCGCCCTAGCTAGTTGCCGCCGAAGCGCCCGAACGCAGCGCCGCGGAGCTCGTCGCCGACGAGTCTTCGGTGACCAAATGGACACGGGCGTGTTGCCATTGAACTCGCCGCGTCGAGTAGGACCCGACTAGCCCTCCCGTTTGCCCATTAACACGTGGCACCGCCGTTCCCTCTCGCGGCCGAACGCCGGCGTCCGCCGCGCCACTCGTCGCCGTCGCTACACAGCCTCTCCGGCCACGGTGTCGCTACCGTTCGACGCGGCTTCATCTCTGCGTTCGAACGCGCCCAGCCCCGCGATGAACCATGCCCCGCAGCCGCGCCATCAAACTCACCCGAGCCCCGGCGTCCGCCCCGCTCGTCGCCGGCAACGCTGCGGCCCTCCTCCGACCAAGCCACCACCTCCATTCAATGCGCCACGGCGCGGGCCTTCGAATGAGCCTAGCCCCGCTCCTCCCGAGCCCCGTAGCGCGATTCCGGCCAACTCCGGCGAGGGGCCGCCTCTGTTTTGGTCGCCGGAGTCGCTCCGGCGCCGGCCGCCGACGTGGCTGGCCTGGGGCCACCCCAGAGCCACTGCCAGTGGGCCCCGTGGGTCCCAGTTGACTGGGTTAACCCAGTCAACTGCTGACTGGGCAGGCCCCAGCCACTGACGTGCGGGCCCCACCGCTTAATCCTGTAATTAAAACATTTTAATAATTAAAACTAATTAGTTTAGTTGATTAGACAATGACAGGTGGGGTCCAGTAGTTAACTAATCTAAATTTAGTTAGTTTAATCTTCTGTTAGTCCACTGTTTATGACAGGTAGGACCCACTGGTCAGTTTGACCTGGTCAGCCGCTCTGTTGACTGCTGAGGTCATCATTACGTCATGCTGACGTCATATTCCTTTTCTGTTAAATTAAATAATTCCAGAAAATGATTAAATCTTTAGAAAATCATATCTTTTAATCTGTAACTCGGATGGAAATACTTTGTACATGAAAGTTGCTCAGAATGACGAGACAAATCCACCACCATCTAGGCAGTCAAGACTTCCAGCTCCACCGTCCCAAGCTCCTGTTCCCACTCCCAATAATGGCTTGTGCTTCAGGTGTGGTCAACCAGGGCACCGTGCTAGAGAATGCAACCAGAACCAGAATCAACTGGCCCTTCCAGCAACTGGCCGTGGTAACAACCAGCCCCGCAACAACAATGCTAAGTCTTATGGTCGTGCTCATGCCAACCACGTTGATCTCAACGAAGCTCAAGACCAGCCTGCTACTGTGATGGGTACACTCCTCGTAAATTCAGTACCAACATCCGTTTTATTTGATACAGGTGCATCGCATTCATTCATGTCAGAAGATTTTGCATACAAGCACGACGTTAAATGTGAGGAGATGAACACCTCAGTATTGGTCAAAACCCCCGTGGGACAGTGTCAAACCTCCCTGGTTGGCATCGATGTCCCCGTGGAAATCGAAGGGCTGGAATTCTATGCCTCTCCCATTATCCTGAAGTCGTCTAACATCGACCTCATTTTGGGGATGGATTGGCTGAAAGCGCATACTGCTTCTATAGTTTGCGCCACTAAGACCGTTCATCTACTTCACCCTTCAGATGAAATAGTTGCTTACCAAGCTCATCTGGTGCAAAATGCCAAGGCCAGGCTCTATGCATTGAATGCCTTGAACGCCGCACCACTCGAGGGCATTGAAAACATTCCCGTCGTGCGTGAATTCCTCGACGTCTTCCCTGAAGAACTTCCAGGGATTCCCCCTGCTAGAGCTGTCGAATTCATCATCGACTTGAAACCAGGCACCACTCCTATAGCCAAGCGACCCTACAAAATGGCGCCGCATGAACTCCTTGAGCTTAAGGAGGAAATAGACAATTCTCTTCGCAAAGGATTCATTCGCCCAAGTTGCTCTCCTTGGGGAGCACCTTCTCTCTTTGTCAAGAAGAAGGATGGGACAAACCGATTAGTTCAAGACTACCGTCCTATAAACCAAGCTACCATTCAGAATAAGTATCCTCTTCCTCGGATCAATGATTTGTATGATCAACTAGCTGGTTCATCAGTGTTCTCTAAGCTCGACTTGAGGCTGGGTTACCACCAGATCCGTGTTCGCGAAGAGGATATCCCAAAGACCGCCTTCGTGACTCGCTATGGTTCATACGAGTACACCGTCATGTCTTTCGGTTTAACCAATGCTCCAGCCACCTTCTCTCGTCTGATGAACTATATATTCATGGATTACCTCGACAAGTTCGTCGTGGTTTATCTGGATGATATCCTGGTATTTCCCAAGAACGAAGAAGAACATGCTGAACATCTTCGACTGGTGCTGGAAAAGCTACGAGAGCATCAACTATATGCCAGGTTCTCCAAATGTGAATTCTGGCTACCGGAAGTAACCTATCTTGGGCATGTCATCTCTAAGGATGGTATTGTCGTCAACCCTGAACGAGTCCAGGCTATCCTTGATTGGACTCCTCCCAAGAACGTTAAGCAAGTCAGAAGTTTTCTCGGTCTCGCCAGCTATTGCCGTCGATTCGTCGAGAACTTCTCCAAGATCGCCAGGCCTCTGACTAACCTGTTGCATAAGGGCGTCAAGTTCCAGTGGACAGACAAATGTCAGGAAAGTTTCCAGGCACTCAAAGACAAGTTGACTTCTGCCCCAGTTCTAGCTCCACCTGATACTAAGAAGGACTTCGTCATTTACTGCGACGCTTCCCGTCAAGGATTAGGCTGTGTCCTGATGCAAGACCACAAAGTGATTGCTTATGCCTCTCGGCAATTGCGCCCTCACGAAGAGAACTACCCAGTTCACGACCTCGAACTTGCTGCTGTCATTCATGCGCTGAAGCAGTGGCGACATTACCTTCTCGGTAATCGTTGCGAGATCTTCACTGACCACCAAAGTCTGAAGTATCTGTTTACTCAGCCAGACCTGAACCTCCGTCAGCAGAGATGGATGGAGCTTGTTGCCGACTTTGACTTGGGTATTTCCTATACGCTAGGCAAGGCTAATGTAATGGCTGATGCCTTGAGCCGCAAGTCTTACTGCAACCACCTCCAGGTTCACAAAGTTCAGCCCTCGCTTGTTGAAGAATTCAGGAAGCTGAATCTCCATATTGTTCCTCCGGGTGCACTCACTCCCCCTCCTAAGGAGTTTGGCAAGATAAACCTCCACGTTGTTACCCAGGGTTCCCTCAATACCCTAGTTGCTAAACCAGATCTCGTGGACAGCATCAAAAGGCTACAGAAGTATGACTCTGAAGCCCACAAGATTAAGCGCTACCTCGCAGAAGGAAAGCCCTCATTCTTCACTATTGCTGAAGATGGCACCTTATACTTCAAGGGCCGCCTAGTGGTGCCATGTGCAGAGAAAAACCTGGATATGACACAGGAAGTTATGAAAGAAGCTCATGATACGCCTCTATGTATCCACCCTGGTAGTACAAAGATGTACCAAGACATCCGTCAGAGATTCTGGTGGTCTAATATGAAGCAAGACATTGCTCGTTATGTTGCTGAGTGTGACGTTTGCCGTCGTATCAAAGCAGAACATCAAAGGCCTGCTGGAACTCTGCAACCTATCTCTATTCCTGAATGGAAATGGGACCATGTTGAGATGGAATTCGTCACTGGATTTCCCAAATCACAGAAAGGTAATGATGCTATTCTTGTCGTCATTGACCGGCTTTCCAAAGTTGCACATTTCCTAGCGGTCAAAGAAACGATCACTGCTAGCCAGCTGGCAACGCTCTATATGTCCAGGATTGTTTCACTCCACGGTATTCCCTTGGTTATCAGTTTAGACCGTGGCAGCTTATTCACTTCAAGATTCTGGGCAAGTTTCCAAGAAGCTATGGGAACTCATCTGTCATTCAGTACTGCGTTTCATCCTCAGTCGCAAGGGCAAGTTGAACGCGTCAACCAAGTTCTCGAAGACATGCTTCGAGCTTGTGTTATTTCCTTCGGCAAGAAATGGGAGGAATCTCTCCCGTATGCTGAGTTCTCTTATAATAATAGCTATCAAGCTAGTCTGAAGATGGCCCCCTTCGAAGTGTTATATGGACGAAAGTGTCGAACCCCTCTGAACTGGTCAGAAACCGGGGAACGTCCACTCTTTGGTCCGGATATTATCCAAGATGCCGAAGAACAAGTCCGCATTATTCGTGAGAATCTCAAGACTGCTCAGTCACGTCAGAAGAGTCAGTATGACCGTCATCATAAAGACATGGTCTATCAACCTGGCGAAAAGGCTTATCTTCGAGTCACACCTATGAAGGGTGCTCACCGCTTTGGAATCAAGGGCAAACTAGCTCCTCGCTATATTGGCCCATTCACTATTCTGGAAAGGCGTGGAAAAGTGGCATACCAACTGGAGCTTCCGCCGAACCTTTCTCAGGTTCACGATGTGTTCCATGTGTCATAGCTCCGCCGTTGCTTCAAGGACCCAATCCAAGCAGTGGATCATGAAGTGCTCGAATTGCAGCAGGACCTCTCCTATAAGGAGCATCCGGTCCACATTCTCGACCAAGCTGAACGCTGCACACGTCAGAAGGCGATCAAGTTCCTCAAAGTCCAGTAGTCGCACCATTCTGAGGATGAAGCCACTTGGGAACGCGAGGATCGCCTGCGTGATGAATACCCCGCACTGTTTCCTTCTACCTCCTAAATCTCGGGACGAGATTTCTTGTAGTGGAGGAGTTTTGTAACGCCCGGATAATCAAGCTACAGTAATCCCACGCTAATGGTGCCACGTCACCACAGTTACTGTTGCTAATCTACCGTTAGGTCAAACCGTTTCAAAATTCAAATTCAAATTCAAATTAATATTAACAATAAAAGTTTTTCAAAATTGAAACAAAATGTTCGGTGGGTGCTGAATATTACAAGGGTAATTATAGTAAAGAAAACATATTTTTATAAAATGCCTAAATAATTTAAATTGAATTAAAACAGAAAAGAAAATAAATAAAAGGAAAAAGTGAAAATTAAAACAAAAGAAACCCCCCCTCTATTGGACCAGACGGCCCAACTCACCACCGGCCGGCCCATCCAGCCGGCCTGGCCCACCTCGCTCGGTCGCTCCCTCCCCTTCCCTGTTCCCCCGACCGGGGTCGGAACAGGGGCACGTCCCCGCCGCACCCCCTCGCCGGCGACGGGGGAGGATAAGGCCGCCACGCCCCGCCTCCTCGATCACGCCTCCCACTCGCCCCCACTCTCGTCCTCGGTTCCTGCGCCTCTCCCTCCTCCCTCGGATCCACCTCGCCCTCTCTTTCCCCTTCGCATCCGAACGCCACCGCCGCCATGCCTCCGGCCTAGCCACGACCACCGTGCCCACCTCGCCGCCCCACGGTGTCTCCAAGGGCCGCCGTCGCCCGCTGCTTCGACTGGTGCAGCCCGTTGGAGACCGGAGCCACCGTAACGCCCCCCCGACGTCGGCGTCTTCCTCCTCTGCTCCGACAAGCTCCGCCGCCGCTCTTCACCAACTCCGGTCGCGCCCCTGCAGCTACTAAACCCCCAAGGGCCACCGTGTGCGCCGCTCGATGAGCCCCTGCTTCCTCCTCTCTCTCTCGTGCGCCCTAGCTAGTTGCCGCCGAAGCGCCCGAACGCAGCGCCGCGGAGCTCGTCGCCGACGAGTCTTCGGCGACCAAATGGACACGGGCGTGTTGCCATTGAACTCGCCGCGTCGAGTAGGGCCCGACTAGCCCTCCCGTTTGCCCATTAACGCGTGGCACCGCCGTTCCCTCTCGCGGCCGAACGCCGGAGTCCGCCGCGCCACTCGTCGCCGTCGCTACACAGCCTCTCCGGCCACGGTGTCGCTACCGTTCGACGCGGCTTCGTCTCTGCGTTCGAACGCGCCCAGCCCCGCGATGAACCATGCCCCGCAGCCTCGCCATCAAACTCACCCGAGCCCCGGCGTCCGCCCCGCTCGTCGCCGGCGACGCTGCGGCCCTCCTCCGACCAAGCCACCACCTCCATTCAATGCGCCACGGCGCGGGCCTTCGAATGAGCCTAGCCCCGCTCCTCCCCGAGCCCCGTAGCGCGATTTCGGCCAACTCCGGCGAGGGGCCGCCTCTGTTTTGGTCGCCGGAGTCGCTCCGGCGCCGGCCGCCGACGTGGCTGGCCTGGGGCCACCCCAGAGCCACTGCCAGTGGGCCCCGTGTGTCCCAGTTGACTGGGCAGGCCCCAACCACTGACGTGCGGGCCCCATCGCTTAATCCTGTAATTAAAACTAATTAGTTTAGTTGATTAGACAATGACAGGTGGGGTCCAGTAGTTAACTAATCTAAATTTAGTTAGTTTAATCTTCTGTTAGTCCATTGTCTATGATAGGTAGGACCCACTGGTCAGTTTGACCTGGTCAGCCTCTCTGTTGACTGCTGAGGTCATCATTACGTCATGCTGACATCATATTCCTTTTCTGTTAAATTAAATAATTCCAGAAAATGATTAAATCTTTAGAAAATCATATCTTTTAATCCGTAACTCGGATGGAAATACTTTGTACATGAAAGTTGCTCAAAACGACGAGACGAATCCGGATACGCAGCCCGTTCGTCCACCACACATCCCTATCCTATCGAACTCGCAACTTTCCCCCTCCGGTCCGTCTGTCCGAAATTGCGAAACATCGGGAATACTTTCCCGGATGTCCCCCCCCTTCGCCGGTACCACCTACTGCCGCGTTAGGGCACACCTAGTACCGCTCATTGTCATGTCACGCATCGTCATGCTTATGTTTGCATTGTATTTACTGTTTCTTCCCCCCTCTTCTCTCCGGTAGACTACGAGACCGACGCTGCTGCTGCCCAGTTCGACTACGGAGTTGACGACCCCTCCTACTTGCCAGAGCAACCAGGCAAGCCCCCCCTTGATCACCAGATATCGCCTATTCTTCTCTATACTGCTTGCATTAGAGTAGTGTAGCATGTTACTGCTTTCCGTTATCCTATCCTGATGCATAGCCTGTCCTTGTTTCTACTGTTGTTACCTTTACCTGCAATCCTACATGCTTAGTATAGGATGCTAGTTTTCCATCAGTGGCCCTACATTCTTGTCCGTCTGCTGTGCTATACTATCGGGCCGTGATCACCTGGGCGGTGATCACGGGTATATACTTATATACTCTATACATGACACATGTGGTAAATAAAGTCGTGTCGGCTCGTAGGAGTACCCGCAAGTGGATCTTTGTGGCGGAGCGACAGGGCAGGTTGAGACCGCCTAGGTGAGAGGTGGGCCTGGCCCTGGACGGCGTCCGCGGTTACTTCGACATAACACGCTTAACGAGTTCTTGGTATTTGATCTGAGTCTGGCCATTTGGTCTATACGCACTAACCATCTACGCGGGAGTAGTTATGGGTATCCCGGCGTCGTGGTATCAGCCGAAGCCTTCGTGACGTCAGCGACTGAGTGGCGCACGCCGGATTGGACTGGAACGCCACTAGGCTAGGTCTGCTTCCGGCCGCGTACGCAACGTGCAGGTGTGCATAGGGCGATGGGCCCAGACCCCTGCGCGCATAGGGTTAGACCGGCGTGCTGACCTCTCTGTTGTGCTTAGGTGGGGCTGCGACGTGTTGATCTTCCGAGGCCGGGCATGACCCAGAAAAGTGTGTCCGGCCAAATGGGATCGAGCGTGTTGGGTTATGTGGTGCACCCCTACAGGGAAGTTTATCTATTCGAATAGCCGTGTCCCTCGGTAAAAGGACGACCCGGAGTTGTACCTTGACCTTATGACAACTAGAACCGGATACTGAATAAAATACACCCTTCCAAGTGCCAGATACAACCCGGTGATCGCTCTCTAACAGGGCGACGAGGAGGGGATCGCCGGGTAGGACTATTGCTATGCGATGCTACTTGGAGGACTTCAATCTACTCTCTTCTACATGCTGCAAGATGGAGATGGCCAGAAGCGTAGTCTTCGACAGGACTAGCTATCCCCCTCTTATTCTGGCATTCTGCAGTTCAGTCCACTGATATGCCCCTTTACACATATACCCATGCATATGTAGTGTAGCTCCTTGCTTGCGAGTACTTTGGATGAGTACTCACGGTTGCCTTCTCTCCCTCTTTTCCCCCTTTCCTTTCTATCTGGTTGTCGCAACCAGATGCTGGAGTCCAGGAGCCAGACGCCACCGTCGACGACGACACCTACGACACTGGAGGTGCCTACTACGTGCAGCCCGCTGACGACGACCAGGAGTAGTTAGGAGGATCCCAGGCAGGAGGCCTGCGCCTCGTTCGATCTGTATCCCAGTTTGTGCTAGCCTTCTTAAGGCAAATTTGTTTAACTTATGTCTGTACTCAGATATTGTTGCTTCCGCTGACTCGTCTGTGATCGAGCACTTGTATTCGAGCCCTCGAGGCCCCTGGCTTGTATTATGATGCTTGTATGACTTATTTATGTTTTAGAGTTGTGTTGTGATATCTTCACGTGAGTCCCTGATCTTGATCGTACACATTTGCGTGCATGATTAGTGTACGGTCAAACCGGGGGCGTCACAATGTAGGATGTTGCAAACTTGCACCCTCACCTCAACATTCGTGCATGGGCTGAGAAAAATACTAGATTTGTCAACACTCATCATGTAACCCGAGGCTTCACAGTTTTGTGCCCATATATTTATCAAAGAATTAACATTATTTGAATTTTCCTTCATGAGAATCAGAGAGTCATCTACGAATAGCAAGTTTGTAACAGTGGGTGCCTCTCTGCAACTCTGACTCCTTCCAACAAACTTGTTTCTTCAGCATGATTCAATAGAGCCGTGAGACCTTCAGTGCATAAAAAGAAACAAGTACGGTGATAGTGGATCAACCTATTAAAGCCCTCTGGTTGGTTTAAAGCTCCCCGTTACTTCAGAATTTAGGCGGATGCGATATTGCATAGAAGTCACGCATTGCATGACCATGTCCAACCAACTGGCATGAAAGCCCAACTTTAACAAAATATTTACCAGAAATACCCATTCCACTCCATCATAGGCTTTATGCATATCCAACTTAACTACATAGAAGCCCTCTTTACCCACACGTTTAATTTTCACAGTATGGAAGCTTTCATATGCAACTAACACATTATCTGTAATAGGCCCCACGGCAAAAGGCACTCTATGTAGGACTAATTAACATCCGGTAGAATAAGCTTAAGATAGGCATCAAGCATTTGAGATTACCTTGTAGACCACATTACATAAGCTAATTGGCCTGAACTATGCAACCTTCTCAGGAGCTTTAACCTTAGGGATCATAACAATAGTGATGTCATTCCACCCTTCAGGAATGCTTCTGGAGTTAAGAGCAACAAGAACTTTTGCAGTCAAATCATCACCTAACATTGGCCAGAACCGTTTATAGAAGATATAGTGTAACCCATCAGTATTTGGTGCCTTGAGGTCCCTAATATCAAAAGTGCCTTCTGGACCTCATCGGCCTAATAGGGTTTTCATAGAGCTTCATTCATCTCACGAGTTACACATTTTTGAATGTGAGATAGAACCACTGGATCTAAAACCCTCATATGTGAAAATATTAGAAAATATAACCAGTCACATGAGATTTAAGCTGATCCGCAACTTCATGCCAAACACATGTATCATCCAACAATTTATTTATCTGGTTTCTCTTCTTTCTGGTTGTTGCTGCATTGTGAAAATAAGAGGTATTATGGTCTTCGTGTAGTAACGAGTTAGCGCTACCTCTTTGGATCCAATATATTTCTTCCTGGTCCAGTAAGTTCTCCAATAACAACTGAACCTCTCTGTCTTTCTCGAGCTTCTCTCGAGTTTGGTCCAGCCCAAATCCTCTCAAGTTCTCTCCTCAACTTTTTAATACATCGGGCTTTTGGGTATATCATGGTCCCATTCTTGAAGATCTCCATGAACTGCCTTGGTCCGATCGGCGAGTAAAGGACTAATCCCCGTCGCTTTTGCTCAATCCCAGGCAGATTTAACCACTTCATTAATAATTTCCTCCTCTAACCAACGTGCCTCGAAGTGGCGAACACCAACAGTACTGGTAAAGCGCACTCCTTCATCATACTCCGTGTCCAAAATCATCGGTCTGTGATCTGAATGCACATGCTCGACATTAGTAACAATATATCGTGGGAAGTTTTCCATCCATGCCGAGTTAGCCATAACCCTTTCCAATCTTTCTCGGATTTCTTCCCGTCTCCACGTGAAATAGTCTCCCTTATAGCCAAGCTCTTCTAGACCACAATCAGCTAGACATTCTCGGAAAGCTTGTATCATCTCGTTCGGCTGAGCATTGCCTCCCTCCTTTTCCGAAGAAAACATAATCTCTTAAAATCTCCGTATACCACCCAGGGGTGTGTTCCTTTCTCATGGAGCTCATGCAAGTATTTCCAAGATAGAGATCGATAATCCCATGTTGGAACACCATAGAAACCTATCAATCTTCATTCAACGACACCAACAGCCATGAATAAAACATCTATGAACTTTGCCATTTTGTAATTCATAACCACACCAAACTCTTGCATATATAAAAAATTAGGCCCCGGTTTCACCATCACCTTTCAGTTTGATACATAAAATTAAGACCTAACCTAATAGGAAGATCATCTGCCTTAGTTTTAACACCCAAATGGTTGGATTGTCTTTGATCCAACAACCAACTACTAGAGCTGAAGGCTTAACCAAGCCACAACCAGACGCATCGCGGGTTCGATTTATCACAAGATTTGGAATGTTTGGCAAATAGTTTTTGGATCCAGACATCCGGCGAACGGTAGATTTTTAGGTATGGCAAATCAACCTTTTTCATAGCAAATTATGTTTGCTGAGGGTGGCAAATTTAGTTGGCGAGGATGACAAATCCGTTTCAATTTATATTTTTTCTAGGAAATTGCCGTGATCGTCAACCAAATTTACCATCCTCGCGTCGATATAAGTTGCCATGATAAACGTTTGAGTTGCCATGCCTAAAAATCTAATGTCGATTTTTAGCATTTCTGTAACTTTTTTCCTACGTATTATATATAAATAAACAATGTGATTTTGTTTCTAGTTTGGAAAACATGTCACATTACCGCGGTCACCTTCGCCATCAAAACAGCACTTCACATCGTTACTACAGTCCACCACCACCGCTGGCTACTGGCTAGTACCACTCCCACTCTCGCGGGAATGCAACTACGGTTTCCATGGCCTCGCAAACCCTAGCCGCCGGCAGAAGATCCTCCTGAGCGACCGATCCACCACACCGCGGCGGCTGGGTCTGTCTACCCCATGAATCCGCTTTGCTGCATCGCGCCCGTATCGGTCGACTACGCCGCGGACCACCACCACCACCACCAACCTCGCAGTGTCGCAGCCGCGACACTATCTGCAACGCCAGAGGCGGCTCCGCCTCAGACCACGCCCCCTGTCGTTTCGGGGGTGCTGCACAAGTGGGTGAACTACGGGAAGGGGTGGCGGTCGAGGTGGTTCGTGCTCGAGGACGGGGTCCTCTCCTACTACAAGCTCCGCGACGGCGGAGGGGAAAGCGGTGAATCGTCGGCGTCGACAGCGGCGGCAAGGGTGATCGGGGAGGGTGACGCGCTACGGCGGGCGCGGGAGGACGCTGCAGCTGCTGGGAAGCAGTGGAAGCCCTTCGGGGATATACACCTCAAGGTACGTTACACTTGTGTTTGGCAGCGCTAGATTGGGTTTGTTCACACCTGGGGTTGCGCCATTAGGAAGTTAGATTGTTGAAGTACCAGTTAGATTGTTGAAGTACCATTGCTCGGGTAATGATTGGCCGAAGGAATATTGTATTCTTATTACTGGGCTAGATGTGTTTACGGCTATCAATGATTTTGTTTGCAAAGAATTTAGTTTAGTGCTGAAATTTACCATTATTATGGGGTTATCCGAATGTTTTGACAGAATGCTAGAGGGAAGAACAAGACCAGCATTGCTTAACCGTAAAAAATTTCCTGCTCTGGTGTTCAGGTTTCGTCTATCCGTGCAAGCAGGTCGGATGATAAGAGGTTGTATATATTCAGTGGAACTAAGACATTACACTTGAGGTGTGAAACTGAGGAGGACAGGAATGCATGGCTAGAGGCTTTGTTGGTGGCGAAGGATCGGTTTCCGAGGTCGCTAATGACCAATGATTTTGCTCCTGTCGCTGATATTATGCTGTCCACTGAGAAGCTGAGGATGCGTCTGCTACATGAGGGACTGAATGAAACAGTGGTCAATGAATGCGAGTCTATTATGATGACTGAGCTGCTGGAACTGCACAATCAGATAAAGTCTCAGCAGCAGCAGCACTCTGTTTTAGTAGACCGGCTCCGTCAGCTTGAGGTAACTTTCTATTTCTAGTTTTGTTTACTTGACAATGTTCTGTACTTTTTATTGCGTTTACCATACTTACATAATGCACTTTCCAGAATCCTGGTAATATTAAAGGTATTTTATTATTTTAGCACACAGTAGCATTTGGTTCTTCACATCACATATTAGTGATGAACTGAATACTAGCTGGGATTTTCATTTCCTTTTTGTCTTAATTGCTTCTTGTATACCATCACCACCACTAGTTTCATTCTGATTGTTGCATAATTGTAACCTTGCAGACGAGCATTTCTACTTTTCTTGAGACAGGATAATACTCTGTATGCATGGACATTTTGTGCATGTAATGTTTGTGTGTAAGCCTGAGACATTTTGGTGAACATTGGGGTATAAACTGTCGATGGTTATAAAATCCTGTGATAAGTGTGAGATTCATTTAATTTTTTTTCATTCATTTGAGAACCAGGCGTGGTTAATTGATTTTTATTCATATATTTGGACAAAGGTTGACAATTGACAGCATATGACATCATTTATGGCCGAAACTAAAATAACTGCCCGTGTTATGTAAGTATGGATTAGTGGTAGATCCATAGAGCACACTTCAATTATATAAGCTGTACATTGTTGCTAGCTGCCATAAAATTCTTCTGTTCTGTAACTTGCGTTTTTTTTTTCAGTCTGAAATGACAACTTTTTTAAACATAATCTGAAGGACTAAGATGGTTCAGTTCTTTTGGTAGACAGAGAAAGTTGAGCTGGAGAGAACGGTTGTGCATGAAACTAAAGAGAGGGAAGCACATGGCTATGTTAATGGCAGATACAGTGGTCAGTAGTTTCATCTTCATCCTACCATATCTTGCTTGTGATCCCACTTTTTCTTTGTCTTTCTAACCTGGCATTCTATCCTTTCAGTCCTAACAAGTTGAGTCATCCTACCACCCACCTGCACTGCATATTATAGCTAGTACACCTTATGCATTCATACTGCTTTAGAGATATAATCTTCTTACACTTTTAGCAGCTTGTTCATATTACTAGTCTTCACGTTAGTATTGAAACATGATATTCTCTGTTGGCAAGCGGCACATTCTAATCTTATTCGAGTGCTAAATTTATGTAGTGCTGTCCCCTACGCTTCCAGTTAATTCTTTACTGCATTGTTGAATGTGCAGATTTTTATTCAGTTCTATCAGGCGGGAGTGCAAGCGAATCTGATCCGGACACTGCAAGTCAAGTTGCAGATGCTGAATCTGAAGACGAAGTGACATACTTTGATACAAGAGATTTTTTGTCTGTAGAATCTCTACGAAGTGCTTCTCGAAGGAGGGAACTTGTGACAAATGGCTGCAATGCATTAGAATCTATTGGAGACTCCAGATCGTATACTGCCAAGTTTACCAAATATCCCATTGTTGAGCGTCGAGATAAGTTACCTGAGCCAAAGGAGAAAGAGAAACCAATAGGATTATGGTCAATAATTAAAGAAAATATAGGGAAAGATCTCTCCGGTGTTTGTCTCCCTGTTTATTTCAATGAGCCTTTGTCTTCTTTGCAAAAATGTTTTGAGGATCTGGAGTACTCTTACTTGGTTGACAATGCATTACAGTGGGGAAAGCAGGTATAGTTGATAATCCACTCCAACTCTCTGTATAGCTCATTGATGCAAAACAGTTCTGTTTTCATCTCAGTATAAGATATCCCCCTATATGCTCATTAAGTATTTGCTCGTACATTCCATTTTCGAAGCTTTCAGGTTTATATTCCTTTGTTAAATATTGATAGATAATTTGACTGTAGTTTTATGGTTAGCGCATCATTTCTCGTTGTATTGCAAGACACTTGGGGAATTGTACATAAAAGTCTCTTTGGGACTTGAATGCCGCAAGCTATGGAGTTTATGTTATGACCGGCATAGGGGCTTAGCCCAGTGGGTTATGGCCCAAGTATCTTAATTAGGGGCTTAGCCCAATTATCTTATCGTATTAGGATCGTTTGCTTAGGAGTCAAGTAAACCTCTCTATATAAGGAGAGGAGATGTATCAATCTAATCAAGCAAGAAGCAATCATAATTTGCTCGGCTTCCCTTAGGGAGCCGGGAGACCTAAACCCTAGCCGCCTCCTGCCTTCGCCGCCGCTGCTCCCGTCGCAAGGATGGCGCCACGCCGCCGGCCGCCGCGCAATCTCCTCCGACCTCCTCCCTCCTTCCCCTACAGGCTACGCCCTAGACCGGGTAGAACCCTAGTTTCTACCAATTTGGTATCCAGAGACTCGGGCTCGATCATGTCTTCGTCAACGCCAATGCCGCCGCTGCCAATCATCACCACCGCACCGCTGACCACCGCCGGTTCCCCACTGCCGCCGGCCCCGGTCACCGTCACCACCGCCGGTTCCCCCACGCCGCCGGCCTCGGTCACCTCCGCTGCGCCGACAACCGCCGTTTTCACGCCGGAAGAAGTCACCAGCATCTTGCGGGATCTCGTGACGGCCGTCCAGGGCATCCATCTGTACCTGGCCGGGCCGCCCGCACCTTCGCTGGCTGCGACTACCACCGCCTACGGCCACCCCGCGCTGCCGTGGCCGTCCCAGGGCGCGTCTGCAATGGGCGGGCCACCGCCGCCGCCGTTCCAGGCGGGGCACCCCAGCGGGCCACCTCCGCCGCTGCTGCACCTGCCCTGGTACTCGGTACCCGCGGCGATCCGTCGGTCCAGCCGCCGCCCGCCCCAGTGCCGTCCTGGCCGTCGTGGCCCGCGCCGGTTCTCGCGGCGCCATCCACGCCCGCCCCAGCGCCGCAGTGGCCGCACTGGCCCGCGCCGGCCCCAGCCGCGCAACCGCACCGCCCGCGCCGGTCCAGCTCCCACCGTCGCCGCCCAGCTCCGGACTAGGCCAGTCCACACCGGGCGGCCTCCCGATCCAGCAGGTCTGGTTTCCGCCGTCACCGTCCTAGATCCCGGCCTGGCTAACCGGGACGTCGCCACCGCTAGTTTACACGGAGGCCGGGGACCCACCGGTACCCACGCTGTAGTCTGGGGCCTCGTCCGGCTCCGCGGGGGCCTATGACGGTCTCCCCACCGTTGACCGGGCGCCGTCATCATCACTGCTTCGCACCGCCGAGCCGGTCGGCCATGGCGCGCCGACCCAGACGCCGCCACGGTTCGCCAAGATCGACTTCGCCACTTATGACGGCACGGAGGACCCGCTTAAGTGGCTCAACCAGTGTGAGCAGTTTTTCCGTGGACAGCGCACGCTCGCGTCGGAGCGCACTTGGCTGGCATCCTACCACCTCTGCGGTGCAGCCCAGACCTGGTACTACGCCCTCGAGCAGGACGAGGGCAGCATGCCCCCTTGGGAGCGCCTCCGCGAGCTCTGCCTCCTTCGTTTTGGGCCCTCGATCCGCGGGAGCCGCCTGGCGGAGCTAGGCCGCCTTCCCTTCACCTCCACGGTTCAGGACTTCGCCGACCGTTTCCAGGCCCTGGCATGCCACGCGTCGGGCGTGACGGCGCAGCAGCAGGCCGACCTCTTTGTCGGTGGACTTCCGGATCACATCCGCGTGGACGTGGAGCTTCAGGGACCCCAAGATATCCAGACGGCCATGTACTACGCCCGCGCGTTCGAGCGCCGCGCGATGGCCGTCCAGCAGGAGTCACCGTCCCGGGCCACCGGGTCGCTACCCTAGCCATATCCCGCTCTGGGTCGGCCAGTTCAGGCTTCCGCGGCACCCCTCGCCGCGACCGTGGCGCGCCCATTCCGCCGGCTCACCTCGGCCAAGCTACTCGAGCGTCGCCGCCAAGGATTGTGCTTCAACTGCGACGAGCCCTACACGCCCGGCCACGCCTGCCCGCGACTCTTCTACCTGGAGGTTGCAGACTACATTCCGGAGGACGCCGTCGCCGCCGACCTTGCCGCCCCAGCTGTCGCGAAGGTGTTTGACGCTGGTTGATCACCTCGAGGAGTTCAGCAAGCGCTTCCCCACCTTACAGCTCGAGGACGAGCTGTTTGTGCAGGCGGGGAGAAGTGTTATTGTTAGGAATAAGCAACTTGTATTCCCATGAGGCCATAGGCCGATATATATACATGTACAGGTGTGGAACATATGTAGGAAACCCCTTATACAACGGGATAAATACAAAGGGGTACATGACTTATATTATAACTCTAACACCCCCCTCAAACTTATGGTGGATGAACAACACTGAGTTTGGAGAGATAAAAGCCATGTTGTGCTCTAGTCTGGGCCTTCGTCAGGAAATCCGCCAACTGTAACTCGGAAGGCACATACTGAAGAGCAATAACCTGATCCTGCACACCAGCACGCACATAGAAAGCATCAACACCAATATGCTTGGTGAGCTCATGCTTCACAGGATCGCGCGCAATGCTAATAGCACCTGTACTGTCAGATAAGAGCAGAGTCGGTGTAGTGACAGAAACACCAAAATCCTGAAGTAACCAAGTCACCTCTGCCGTCAAAAGAGCCATGGCTCGCAACTCAGCCTCAGCACTCGAACGGGAAACTGCAATCTATTTCTTCGTCTTCCAGGCAATGAGAGAACCGCCAAGAAAAACACAGTAAGCAGAAAGGGAACGGCGATCAGAAGGATCACTAGCCCACGTAGCATCCGAATAGGCCTGAAGCTGTAAAGAACTGGAGCTAGGAAAGAATAGACGGTGAGAGATCGTGCCCCGAAGATATCGGAGAACACGAAGGAGATGACTATAGTGAACCGATGTGGGAGCAGAGACAAACTGACTCAGAATATGAACCGGATAAGAGATGTCCGGACGAGTGACAGCTAGATAGACAAGACTACCAACGAGATGACGATAACGCGTCGGGTCAGGGAGAGGATCACCATCAGTAGCACGGAGGTGAACATTGAGCTCCATGGGAGTCTCAACAATGCGCTCGTCAGTAAGAGCAGCACGAGCAAGAAGATCCTGGATATACTTTCCCTGGGATATAAAAAAGCCATCAGGGTTAGAAGAGACTTCAATCCCAAGAAAGTAGTGAAGAGGTCCAAGATCAGACATAAGAAACTGCTCACTAAGACGGGCCTTTACAAAGGCAATATACTCGGGGTCATCCCCAGTGATGATCATGTCATCAACATAGAGAAGAAGAAGAGTCCGACCACGAGGAGAAAGGTGAATAAACAATGCTGGATCATGAGCACTTGCTGAAAAACCAGCAGTAGTGACCACAGAGGCAAAACGCTCAAACCAGGCGCGAGGGGCTTGCTTAAGGCCATAGAGAGAGCGACGAAGACGACATACCATGCCATCAGGAACAAAATACCCAGGTGGTGGCTGCATGTACACCTCCTCACGCAGCTCACCATTAAGAAAGGCATTCTTAACATCAAGCTGAGATATAGACCAGTGGCGTGCAGAGGCCACGACAAGAAGTGTACGAATAGTGGTCATATGGGCCACAGGAGCAAAAGTCTCGTCATAATCACGACCATGCTCCTGCTGAAAACCACGAGCCACGAGACGAGCTTTGTGACGCTCAAGAGAACCATCGGAGCGAGTCTTAACCTTGTAGACCCACTTACAAGTGATGGGACGGACGCCGGGAGGAAGAGAAACAAGATCCCAGGTACCAGTGCGTTCAAGAGCAGCAATCTCCTCTGCCATCGCAAACTGCCATTCAGGATGAACAACAGCCTGACGGTAAGAAGTCGGCTCAAGAACAGCAGCACCAGCGGTGGGAAATCCAAAGCGATCAATAGGCGGACGAGGACGAGAACGCAAGCCATAAGTAGGTTGAGAGGAAGAGGACGACTCATCCAAGGAAGCATCCACAGGTCGTGAACGACGAGTGTAATGCTGAGGCAAAGACGGAATAAGAGAAGGAGGAATCGCCAAGGTAGAATCGGGGGTTGGCGACGAAGAAGTCACCGGAGATGAAGGTGTAGAATCCAGTGACATGCTAGGGGAGGAGACCGGGGAAGATGGTGGCGACGTCTCGACGAGGGGTGGAGAAGCAGAGGGAGGGGAACGAATAGGCACAGGCGTGACGGGGGTGATAGGTGAGTCAGGAAAAGTGAGGAAAGAGAGATTCTCCACTGAAAAAGACCAGGAAGATGGGCGTGGGTAGAAAGGACGAGACTCATCAAAAGTCACGTCTCGAGAGATACGCATCCGACGACCGATAGGATCCCAACAACGATAGCCCTTATGCTCATCACTGTAGCCTAAGAAGACACACTCAACAGACTGAGCGGTCAGTTTGGTGCGATAGCAGACACAACCAAACAAGCGAAGCATCGAATAATCGGGAGAACGATCAAAAAGACGCTCGAAAGGAACACCACCCTGTAGAGCAGCGGAAGGCTGTATATTGATAAGATAGGTGGGGGTGGAGACGGCCTCAGCCCAAAAATGAGGCGGGAGAGAGGCAGCAATCATCAATGCACGAGCCGTCTCAAGAAGATGTCGATGCTTTCGCTCAGCCACACCATTCTGAGCATGAGCACCAGGACAAGAGAATTGAGAGAGAGTTCCTTGCCCAGCAAGAACACCACGCAACATCTTAGAGATATACTCGCCAGCGGAGTCAGCATGAAAAACACGAATGGGTGAAGAGAACTGAGTATGAACCATGGCAGCAAAACGCTTATAAATAGACAACACCTCACTACGAGAAGTCATGAAATAAAGCCATATGTAACGAGAGAAATCATCTATGAAAATAATATAGTATTTATGACCACCTTTGGAAGCGAAAGGAGCCGGACCCCATACATCAGAATGAACTAAATCGAAAGGATGCTTAGACATTGACTCACTATGTGAATATGGTAACTGAATCTGCTTGCCAAGACGACAACCCTGACACTCTAAAGAGACATCTCCTGAGACAGACCCCAGAAGACCTCGACGAACTAAAGACGACAACCGAGAACCACACAGATGACCAAGTCGATGATGCCACTGCTTGAAGGAACCAGTAACGGTGGCGACAGAAGCGGAGGAACTGGTGATGGTGGTGGCAGCGGAAGGAACATGAAGCCAGTCCAACTCCCAAAGACCCTGAGAATCACGGCGGCGAGGGCCAGCCCCAACCAGAGTGTGCGTGCGACGATCCTGGACAGAACAAGAGTCAACATCAAGGATGACACGACAACCAGAATCAGTAAGTTGACCAGCAGAAAACAGATTCATGGTAAGGCGAGGAACATGAGCAACATCAGGAACAGAATAAGGAGTGGAAAGATGGCCTCTACTAGCAACAGAAAGGAGTACCATCAGCAGTTAAGACATGAACAGGAGAAGCCAGCGATCGAAGAGAGGACAAAGCGGAAGAATGAGAAGACATATGAAAAGAAGCTCCAGAGTCCAGAACCCATGGGGATGTACCTGACTGTGTAGAGGGCAGGTGCTCAGTGCGGGAAGCATCAGTCACAGAACCAGCAGTACCCGTCGAGGAAGAACCTGAAGCCGCGAGCAGACGCTTAAGTCTCAGAATATCCTGCTCAGTCAAAGCAATGGCTGAACCTGGCGAGGGAGATGACGAAGTCCCTGAGGAGGATGAGCGCGCCTTGCGTAGGTGTTTCCGCTTTGTGTAGCACTGGGACTCAATATGACCATCATTGTTGCAGTAGTCACAGTGTGGACGAGGGCGACCTGAGCCTCCAGAAGGAGTGGGCAAGAGCGGCGGAGCACTCGAGCGAGAATGGGGCGGTGCCGCAGGTGGAGTGGAAGAAGCCCGAGTAGCAAGCACAGAGGGAACCTCCAGCAAACCAGCACCACGTAGGCGAGTCTCCTCAGCACGAATCTCTGAAAGCGCCTCCATGAGAGAAATACGGCCACGAGCAAACAACTGAGCACGCCGGGGCTCAAACTCCTTACGGAGCCGAGACAGGAACTCGTAGACGCGATGAAACTCCAAATCGGCCTGGACAGCCTGGCAGCAGGGGCAAGTACGACAACCAGCACTGCGGAGAGAATCAAGCTGGCGCCAGATAGCAGAACTCTGTGCATAAAAGTCATCAACAGTAGAGTCACCCTGCTGAAGAGCATGCTCCTGACGAACCACGGAAAGGTATAAGGCATCACCAGAGGGCTCATAGCGCTGACGAAGACAGGTCCACATCTGGAAGACAGTAGGAAGACCCAGAAACTCAGAAGCAAACTGAGGCAAAACACTAGCAGTGAGAACAGCTGCAGCACGAGCATCATCATCAAGCCACTGGGTGTAAACAGACAAGGCACCATGATACGTCTGAAGAGCCTCCTCATAAGCCAAAACCCTCTCATCATAGGCACGATCAGCAGCCTCATCAGCAATCTTAGCCGCATCCTTAGCGGCCTGATTAGCATCCGTAGGAAGAACCAGTGGAGTCGGCGGAGTAGGGGCCACCGGAGGAACCGGACGTGGCGGACAGCAGACCTCGCCAGAAAGAACACCCCAGAGACGGATGCCACGCATGTGAATGCGCATGAAGCCAGCGAACTCGGTGTAGTTAGTACCATCGAAGATCACCGGACAGCGAGGGACAGCAACATAGCCCGATGCAGCAGACATTTTTTTTTTAGGAGAGACCTGAAATCAGCAGAGCACCGGACGACAGGCGGAAGACCACGAGCACCGGACGGCAGGCAGAAGACTAAGACGCGCCGGGTCTGGCGGCTGGTTTTGAGTCTCCACTAGCACGCAGGAGACCGGCGCTGGCGGCTGTCTCGACGGCGCCAGTAGGGGCACTGCGGGGGCGACGGCGCCGGTTGCGGCGGGGCAGGTTGGGGCGGAGTGCGAGCGGCCCGGTGGCGGCGGCGTCAGTTGGGGCGGAGTCCGAGCGGCCCGGTGGCAGTGGCGTCAGTTGGGGCGGAGTGCGAGCGGCCCGGTGGCAGCGGCGTCAGTTGGGGCGGGGTGGGCAGCGAGTCGATCTGGGGCAGCAGGCAGAAGATCGGTCGGGGGAGGGAGTCCACGAGCAGCGCCCGGCGTGTGTTGAGCGACGAGCAGGCGTGAGACCGGAGCAGCGCCCACCGCGTGTTGAACGTCCAGAAGGAGCAGCGCTTCAGGCCGGGGCAGCGGATTGGAGCGGATCGAGCACGAGTTGCGGCGTGCGAAAAGAAAACCCTAGGGCTCTAATACCATGTTAGGAATAAGCAACTTGTATTCCCATGAGGCCATAGGCCGATATATATACATGTACAGGTGTGGAACATATGCAGGAAACCCCTTATATAACGGGATAAATACAAAGGGGTACATGGCCTATATTATAACTCTTAACAATTACATCCATCAATTCTTTTCGGAGTCTAAATTGAGTTTGCTATGAAGAATTGATGGACCAATAGTGTATAATCTCCAGCGGTTCATTCTAAATTCTGGAGTATTTGCTTAAGTTGGGGCTTTCCTGTCAATCCTTTCCTTTTGTCCTTGGAAAATATGTGATTTCCATATGTCATCTATAACTGACCGAGGTTTTCTAGTAAATATTTAATTTTAGTACTTCTTGATAATATTTTACTATTTTACTTGTATACCGTATTTTATTTTAATATTTCCGGTTACTGAAGGAAGACACTATTCAATCTTGTTTACAATGCCTTTTTAACAGTTTAACCTTTTGCACTAAGGTTACTTTGCACTGGAGACTCATCATTTGTATTTTGCAATGAATAAATTCTTGGTGAAATACAATACAGGGTGACAGCTTGATGAGGACACTTCTTGTTGCGGCTTTTGCAGTATCAAGCTATGCTTCAACTGAAGGTCGGCAATGCAAACCCTTCAATCCTCTACTTGGTGAAACATATGAAGCTGATTATCCAGATAAAGGACTTCGCTTTTTCTCTGAGAAGGTTGTGTAGTTGTTTCTTAGATAATTGAAGTTATTATTACCCCTGGTCTCATCGATGCATCCAACCAGACTTCTTACATTATTTGTTACATAATCATGAAACAACAATCTCAACAGAAAAAGGAAGATACCAAAACAACAAGATCAACCAACACCAGACATAGTAATATGGCATCCAAGACTACTCCAAAACTAAGAAGCCTAGCACTGGCACACCATCCAAACCGGGATATAGACTCCCTGTTAATCCGTTCGAGCCACTTGGCGCCAAGCTTCATGGATTCCTTGTATTGCTTCTTTTGTAACAATGCCCATGACCACAACCAACTGGTACACCAGAGTAGCACCTGCATACATGAGTGAAATTTCTTTTTGTCAACATCATTCCTGCATAGCCAAATTGGAAGGAGTCCGTAAAGAGAGATCTGAAGGATTGGAATATCACCAAAGAACTAGCCATGGACAGGGGTACAATAAAAAGAGATTTTGGATAGTTTCCTGTTCACAGCAAAAGCTAAACCACGTGTCCCCCCTGCCACTTACACTTATTCGATTGTCCTTTGTAAGGACTACCCTCGTGCATTAAAACCACAGGAATTCTGACCTTTAGAAGCAGTTTCACACGCCATAACTGTTTTGATCTAAATCTGACCCACTTAACATTAAGGCCTATACATGGAGTGTACAGAAAAAGCTCATGTGGTATGAAGATCCCACTTAAACAGATCTTGCCCCTGAGTTAGTTGAACCTCTGCTACTTTGAGGACAATCTCATTCCAGTCATTTAAATGCTATCCAATGAGGGTCGGTGGAAATCAACCAGTGGATTCGCCACTGTCAGGACCCAGCCAACACTTCTCTGAAGAATTTGACAGCCATGTTCTTGGTCAGTTAAGTTTGAATCGTCTATCGAGCGCGTGAAGTCAAGCAAGCTGTCCATCTACCATCCTACGCCCCTCCTTCCTCGGTACCGCTTCGCGTGTAATGATGAAGCAGTCGACGTTGATCCGGCATCGGACGGCTACAAGACTCCGAGGCGTCGCTGTTACTTTACAGCAAAGGCTACAGTAGGCAACTACTCTGTTTTACTTTTTCTTCGTTCTTATCTCATTTGTAAGTAAAGCCAAGTATCTGGAGACATCGGGATCATTCTCCCTGTATTGGGGTAAACCCTAGCCACCAGTGTTCCTGGCTGGCCCTTAGGTGTATCTTAACTTGGCCTATATTCCCGCAATTAAGCTCCAAATTTGCTAAGTTTTGTGATTTGAGTGAGAGTTGTCTGAATCTTGTTCTTCAGACCTTGGTCGGTCTGACAGCCACCCGGAGAACAGCGGCTACCATGGCATCCTTATGTCAGACAATGTTTAATAATCTCGGGTACATAACTGAAAAGGGCATATGCCGATCTGTTTATCCTCCCAAAACCTAGGCGATTCCCCATTTTTCATACCGAGTGAACCAACTTGTAAAAAAGCGTCCTTCAACCTCATAAGGCCCTTCCAAAAATGCGAGTCTGTTGGCTTGTCTTTAACCGAACTGAGTGGTTTTTGCCACAAATATTTATTTTGCGACAATGATTGTCAATCTCCACCCTCTATTCACAGCTTGAATATCCAATAACCTCCAAATCTTGAATACCGAGGCCGCCCTGGTCCTCAGGAGTACACATAATCTCACAACGTGCTAAACAATATTTTCTTTTATGCTGATCAGATTGCCAAAAGAAGCAAGAAGCCAAGAACAATTATAGTCTAGTCTCTTCAACACTCTCTTAGGGATCTCCAAAAAGTCATTATTTGAAGAGATTATGAGTTATTTCCGAATAGAGCAATTCCTAGTTCATGACATTATTTTTCTTATTACCACGCAACTTTATGTAAGTATGATCTTTTTGTGTCTTGTGAAGTGCTCGCTCGGCTGATTAAAAATATGTTCTTATTTTAAATTTGATTATTTCAGGTCAGTCACCACCCCGTGGTTGTTGCATGCCACTGTGATGGTCGAGGTTGGAAATTCTGGGGTGATTCGAATCTGAGAGGCAAGTTCTGGGGTCGATCCATTCAGCTTGATCCAATAGGCGTTCTAACCCTTCAATTTGATGATGGGGAGAAATTCCAGTGGAGTAAAGTTACTACTTCCATATACAATATCATTATAGGGAAAATTTATTGTGACCACTATGGCACAATGCACATCAAGGGAAGTAGTCGCTACTCTTGCAAGCTTAAATTCAAAGAACTGTCAATTATTGATCGGAACCCACACCAGGTAAATCTGTAATTTCAGTACAAAATGAATTTATATCAAGCATAAAATAGATACCCGTCTAGTCAGATGCTTGCTCATAAATGTCTGTTTGGCCATAGACTCTCTTTTATTTAGACCACAATAAGGAGGAGGAGGGGGGGGGGGGGGGGGGGGGGGGCGTCAGCTCAGGAGGGATCCTGGAGCGAACGATCGTCCCCCACGAGAGGTTCCATCGAGCGAACCCCCCCTAGTTCCTTTGGGCGTTCGCTCCAAGCGCTGGTTCGCGTGACCTGTGACCCAGAAATAAAGCAAAGCGCGTGGGACAAAACTGGCTAGCCCAATTAACTGCTTTTTGCAAAAAAATGCCGTCAACAAAAAATCGAAAAATTATGATACAGGAATTGCCAAAAAAATGTATAATTTAGACATGAGAGAAAAAAATGCATGGATGTATATATAAAAACAGAGATAGAATTACCATGACAGTAGAAAAAAATGCATGGATGTATATATAAAAACAGAGATAGAATTACCACCTCTTTGTAACATGAAAATGTCACCTATATGTAACATGAAAAATGCCGTAACACAATGAAAAATTCAGCTTATATGTAACATGAAATTGACATGCTACATACAAAAAGAAATTTGCCATGGTATGATCAATAAATTTGCCATGGTACAATACATAAAAAAAATATTATCTACAATTTGCCATGGGGACATTTCAAAACATACCTACAAATTGACAGGGGTGCGTGGAAGTTTAGCTATCCACATGCCAGAACCATGAGTTGGTTTTGAGATCTTATGGGTTTCAGCTCTAGTCTACCCCAACTTGTTTGAGACTAAAGGCTTTGTTGTTGTATTGAAATGTAATAAACTTCTGTTTTTAGCAAATGCCTACTAGGCTAAACAATAATTTACATTAAAAGTAGTAATTGATTAAAATTAGAATTACTACCTCCGTCCCATAATGTAAGACGTCCCATAAACGTCTTACATTATGGGACGGAGGTAGTAATTCTAAGATAATGCATCTTTTAAAACATCAATATAGGCACTATGATTTAACGTCTTACATTATGGGACAGAGGTAGTAATTCTAAGATAATGCATCTTTTAAAACATCAATATAGGCACTACGATTTTGTTCCTTCTCTTGGAAGGGTCCCTTGGTCTGAACAACCCCCTTGTCGTGTTCTGATGCATTCTGTTGTTGTATAGGACAGTAGGAGTAGTCTAACTAGCTAGGATTGTCGACAAAAATACGAGTTCAAGATTCTTGGAGAATCTGGGGGGGGGGGTGTCTGATTCTCAAGATTCTGGGAGAATCGGCCAAAAGAACTGGCCTCCGTAGAGAACTGTGGCTGACGTCCTTAAAGGGCGACATGGTCACTGCAATGTACCCCCTCCGTCCCAAAATAAGTGTCTCAACTTTAGCTATGCATTTGCTATTGGTCGTCAGTAATTTATTTGCAGTCTAAATATATTTGGGCACACATAGGGTCAACATCTTAAATAATTTGGATCAATCACACAGGTGCAAGGATTTGTACAAGATAATAGGACTGGAGAGAAAGTCGCTATGTTAATTGGAAAATGGGATGAAGCTATGTATTATGTGCTTGGGGATCCAAGCGCTAAACCCAAGTGGTACGACCCAATGTCAGAAGCAGTTCTTTTGTGGGAGAGAGACAAGTCTTTGAATCAAACCCGATATAACCTTTCTCCATTTGCAATTTCTTTAAATGAATTGCCACCTCACATGTTGACGATGTTGCCTCCTACTGATTCTCGCCTGAGGCCTGATCAGAGACATCTGGAAAATGGTGAATACGAAAAGGCAAATTCGGAGAAACTCAGACTTGAACAACTTCAGCGGCAGGTATTCCAGTATTATATGTTTGATTTAATCTTTTATCAATGTGTTTTCTTGTTTCTTTTTATCATAGCATCATTTATAGGAGCTGAGATCGTCACATTGGCCGACCAAGTACCGTGGCTAATATTATACTCCCTCCGTCCCAAAATAAGTGACTCAACTTTGTACTAACTTTAGTACAAAGTTAGTACAAACTTGAGTCACTTATTTTCGGGCGGAGGGAGTAATTCAGAAACCATGGGTTTGGAATCTCATCTGTCGTGTGTAATTTGCACTCATTAGTCTCATGAATGAAGAAGTATCTTCTAATTGTTCCGTGGATCTGATGCTGGCACACTGTTTGTAAAGCTCAATATCTGAATTAGTGAAATATGATTGTAATTTCCTAAGCGTTCTTCCTTACACATTGGAAAGGAAACTTCCCAGGAGTTCTTTCAATTGGTTGTAGCAACTAGCAATCGAGACCCAGTTTATTAAATTTTATTCTAGTTTGATTTGCAAAGATGACAAGATTCTGACAGGTTGAGAATTTTAAACATTCATATTCATAATGAGGAAGAAATCATAACTTTGGTGCTTATGCTATTTGGCAGCATATTACTTGTGTTTATCACCAGGCTCATTTTTTGGCTGGGCTTCACTCCTGCTGGTGCCACTTGTAATGGCTTATATTTACAGGCTCGAAGGTTACAAGAGAAAGGCTGGCAACCAAGGTGGTTCAGGAAGGACGAGGACGACAGCTACTGCTATCTTGGGGGATACTGGGAAGCGAGGGAAAAAGGAAACTGGGACGGGATCCCCCATATATTCGGCCAGAGCAGTGCATTGACCGGGTAGTCGCAGCTATAACCCTCCGCCTCTTTCTTTTATGGTAGTGGTGTCCACATTTCCTTTACACGGAACATTGACTGGCACAAAATGAAAATGTGAATATATGCCAATTTACTGGAGGTTTCACGTAGCCAGAATGTACTGGTAAATACTTGATGAGATTGTGTTAGTAGGAATGCAGTTAAGTAGGTAGGTTTAATGCATGCAAAATTAAATTACGGGCTCGGCTGAAATATACTTATTTTGGAACAATTTGATCCCTTTTTTCACTTTGGATGCTTGTCTAGCAGTTTTGTGAATTCTGGAATCATACTTTTTTTTGCGGGAAACTACAATCATCTCTACTATTATTAAAAGAGCAAACTTCCTAAAACCACCCCACAAAGTGTACACAGGTTAACCAGGATCCTTCGATCTGATCCAAGTAACAAAGGTTAACCAGGATCCTTCGATCTGATCCAAGTAACAAAATCTGAGAGTCAATATTACTTTGTGGTCTGCCTCCCCCATCGAACGGCGCACGGTAAATGTTCTGCCACGGTTTGCCAATTGAACCGCAATGGGTCCGTGATATCCCTCCTCCTCCTGGCCCCCTCGCCAGCACCCTCCTCTTCTGGCCTCCGCCCATGCCTCTCCACGCACGCCGTTGCCGGCGCTCCATGTCTCTGCCGCAGGAGCCACCTCATCTAACAAGGAGATTGAACGCCCCCGCCGCAGGCGCTCCATGTCTGCCGTAGGAGCCGCCTCATCTGACAAGGAGATTGGACGCCTCGTCGCCACTTTAGAAATCAATGAATTGCCGCCGTTGTTACTCCGCATGCGAGGATCGTCAGTACAATCTTCAGCTACCACACATCGGGGGCGCTGGAATCAGCACAAGATGATGTGACGCGGAGCATCCTACGGACATCACCACGTCAAGAATCCGTTTGGCAAGTGACACGTACGACATCTACTTTATATACATAAAGGTGAATCATCTTCTTTACACGTGCTCACTTGACCCCTTAGAGGATGGTATACTACTGGACATTCCTCTCGTGTGCATGCATAGGTATTGCCGGAGCTTCAGGGATGACGAGGAGTGCAAGCGTCAAGGAACACCTACACCATCCGCGAGTGAAGCATGGAAGCGAAGACGGAAGAAGACGGAGCTGCAGAGTTTACAGCGGCCGGACGACCGGAAGCCACCGGACGTCCGACACTCTACAGCGCCCGGACGACCGAGCGCACTCGGACGTCCGATGCGTCCACACCAAACGGACCAGAAGGACGGATGCTGCCAACTCTACAGCGCCTGGACGACCGCCGACCTTCGGACGTCCGACAAGCCCCAGTCATCGGACGACCGACATCTGATACGTCTCCAACGTATCTATAATTTATGAAGTATTCATGCTGTTATATTATCATTCCTGAATGTTTTACAATCATTTTATAGCAACTTTATATCATTTTTGGGACTAACCGATTGACATAGTGCCCAATGCCGTTGCTATTTTTTGCTTGTTTTTTACATCGCAGAAAATCAATACCAAACGGAGTCTAAACGCAGCGAATTTTTTTGGAGAACTTTTATGGATCAGAAGACACAACTTGGGCCAAAGAAGTACCAGAGGGGGTGCCCCGAGGGGGGCACAACCCACCTGGGCGCGCTTGGGGGCCCAGGCGCGCCCTGGTGGGTTGTGCCCACCTTGATGGCCTCCCGCACCGCCTCTTCGCCCTATAAATTCCCAAATATTCCAAAAACCCTAGGGGAGTCGATAGATCAGAAGTTCCGCCGCCGCAAGCCTCTGTAGCCACAAAAAACTAATCTAGACCCCGTTCCGGCACCCTGCCGGAGGGGGAAATCATCACCGGTGGCCATCTTCATCATCCCGACGGCCATCATGATGAGGAGGGAGTAGTCCACCCTCGGGGCCGAGGGTTTGTACCAGTAGCTATGTGTTTAATCTCTCTCTCTCTCTCTCTCTCTCTCTCTCTCGTGTTCTTGAGATGTCACGATCTTGATGTATCGCGGGCTTTGTTGATATAGTTGGATTATATGGTGTTTTCCCCTCTCTATCTTGTTGTGAATTGAGTTTTCCCTTTGAGATTTCGTTTTTATCGGATTGAATACTTTTATGGATTTGAGAACACTTTATGTATGTATTACTATGAATACCCGTGGTGACAATGTGGTATCATATTGATTCACTTGATATATGTTTTGGCACTCAACTCGTGGATTCACGAGGTGACATTGGGGTAATCTATGCATAGGGGTTGATGCACGTTCTTGTCTTTGTTTCTCCGGTTGAAATCTTGGTGCACTCTTTGAAGTTCTTTCAGTTGGATTGAGTATTATGAATCTGAAATTGTTTGATGCATATCGTATAATCAACTCACGGATACTCGCAGTGACATTGGAGTATCTAGGTGACATTAGAGTTGGTTGATGTGTATCATATGGTGTTATTTTAGTACGAACTCTTGGTTAGATCGATCGGAAAGAATAGCTTGGTGTTATTTTAGTATGAACTCTAGAATAGATTGAATGGAAAGAATAGCTTTGAGGTGGTTTCTTACCCTACAAACAATTTCTTCTTATGTTCTTCGCTAGATAGGAACGTTGGGGTGATTCTTCATCGCACGTTGAGGGATGGTTATATGATCCAATTATATTAGCATTGTTGACATATTGCACTAGCGAAAGTACGGACCCTAGGCCTCATTTTCAAGCATTGCAATACCGTTTGTGCTCCGTTTTGTCAATTGCTACCTTGCTGTTTTTATTGTTCCTATTACAAAAATCAATATCTACTATCCATATCACACTTGTATCACCATCTCTTCGCCGAACTAGTGCACCCATACAATTTAGTTGAGTTAAATGCACTGGAGGTCCTAAAAGTTTCATCGGGGTGTTACTTTAGTCCCAATTCTTTCAAAATGCACCTTTATATCCTAATACTTTAGTAAATGGTTCACCTGAGGTCCTTTTTTCACAAGTGCTCGCTAACCTGCCCGCGTGGCACATTGACCCATGCCACGTCAACAGAGGGCCCAACCGTCTGACGAGAAAAATACATTGGAGGTCCTAAAAGTTTCTGGGCAGTGTCACTTCAGTCCTACTTCTTTCAAAATATATGTTTAGGTCCTAATTCTATAGTAAGTGGTTCACCCAGGTCCTTTTATGAACGATTGTTCGCTGACCTGCTTGGTTGCGCGTTGACCCATGCCACGTCAACTTAGGGTCACTAGCAGATGGGCATTGATTTCGTTCGATTTGCATTGTTTCATTAAGTTTTCGAAATCACTCTCTCTGATGTGAGGTTAGGCGGTAGGAGCTTGTGGAGGAAGCAGCGGCACCGGCGATGCTGCAACACTCCTCTTCGTCACCAGCTTCCCTGCCGAGGAGTTCGCTGCCCCAGCTATGGTGACGGTGCGGGCACGAGAGAGAGAGAGAGAGAGATTCGATAGGGAAGGGGAATGTTGAGAGGGGGGTTTACAAGGGGCTTTCTGTAAAAAAAGTGGCCTCTAGTTGAGGTGGCATGGGTCAACGCGTCAGCAAGCAGGTCAGCGAGAGATTGTGCAGAAAAGGACCTCGACTGAACCACTTACTATAGAATTAGGACATAGACGTGCATTCTAAAAGAAGTAGGACTAAAGTGACACTCCTAGAAACTTTTAGGACCTCTGGTGTATTTTTCTTGCCTGGTGGTTGGGCCCTCGGTCGACGTGCCATGGGTCAACGCGCCACGCGGGTAGGTCAGCGAGTGCTCATGAAGAACGGACCTCGGGTGAACCACTTACTAAAGAATTAGGACCTAAATGTGCATTTTGGAAGAATTAGGACCAAAGTGACACCCTGAAAAAACTTTTAGGACCTCCACTGCATTTAACTCATTTACCATTGTATTTGGTGTGTTGGGGACACAAGAGACCTTTTGTTATTTGGTTGCAGGGTTGTTTGAGAGAGACCATCTTCATCCTACGCCTCCCATGGATTGATAAACCTTAGGTCATCCACTTGAGGGAAAATTGCTACTGTCCTACAAAACTCTGTGTTGGAGGCCCAACACGAGTCTACAAGAACAAGTTGTGTAGTAGACATCAAGCTCTTTTCTGGCACCGTCGCCGGGGAGGTGAGTGCTTGAAGGTATATCTTTAGATCTTGCAATTGAATCTTTTAGTTTCTTGTTTTATCACTAGTTTGGTTTGTAAAAGAAAACTACAAAAGAATGGAATTGAGGTTGCATCATATTTTCCATCTTTATAATGTCTTTCATGAAAATGATGGAAAGGAAAACTGTGCTCAATTGATAGAAGAAGAATTCTATAAGATGTTTGACAAATTTTTTTTGAATGATTAGCCTGATTGCAATGTTGTTGGTATGAATTCTTTGAATATCTATGATGCTAATGATATGCATAGCCATAAGCTTGGGCATGCTATGTTTTATGAAGATGATATTTTTAGTCCCCCAAGTTTTGATGAGAAAATTTATTATGATGATTGCATGCCTCCTATTTATGAAAGTGGATTTGGAGAGGTCATGACTTTATTTAGTGAGGAATCCCCTATTTTGGAAGAGGTTTCAATTAATTATGATGAGAACCAAGTTGCTATTTATAATGATTATGGTGATGACATGTATGCTATAAAGAATAATGATAACCATGAAACTTGTCATCATGATTTTAATTTTCAATCACATGATAGTTATTTTGTCGAGTTTGCTCCCACTACTATTGATGAGAATAAATTTGCTTATGTGGAGAGTAACAAAATTTCTATGCTTATGCATCATGAAAAGAATGCTTTATGTGATAGTTATATTGTTGAATTCATTCATGATGCTACTGAAATTTATTATGAGAGAGGAACATTACATATGCTTTTACATATTTCTATAATATCAAATTTCCTCTCTTGTGTTGAAAGTTTTGAAGTTGCACTTGTTTTACCTTCCTATGCTAGTTGATTCTTGTTCCCATAAATTGTTTGCTCACAAAATCCCTATGCATAGGAAGTGGGTTAGGCTTAAATGTGCTTGCCATGTGTTTCATGATGCTCTTGTTATGTTTCAATTCTTATATTTTATGCGTCATCGAAATCATCATGCCTAGCTAAAAAGGCATTAAAGCAAAGCGCTTGTTGGGAGACAACCCAACACTTTTACCTACTATTTTTTGTGTGCAAATGATTAAGCTACTGTAGTAATCATGTTTTATAGCTTTTGTTTCAATAAAGTACCAAGTAAAGCCTTTGGGATAGTGTGGATGATAGTTCATTTGATTCTATGCAAAAACATAAACTTTTGCTTCCAGTAACATAATTGTTTAAATGCACTGGAGCGTCGAAAAATTCTGAATTTTTTACAGATGATCTATATATAAATTGCCTATGTGTCCTAATTTTTCATAAATTTTGGAGTTACAGAAGTATGGTTAGAGTATAGATTACTACAGACTGTTCTGTTTTTGGCAGATTATGTTTTCAATGCATAGTTTGCTCGTTTCCTAGTTTCTATGGCTTATATTGCTCAATATAAATTGTGGAAACGATAAGGTACAGTAAGCATTGTGTGAGAACAATCATGAATCTTATATTTGACATTACCAAAGTGAATGATTTGTCTTTATCATGCTAACCTATCTCACGAAGTTCCGTTAAGTTTTGTGTGACTGAAGTTTTCAAGTTTTGGGTGAGATATCGATATGAGGAGAATAAGGAGTGACAAGACCCTAAGCTTGGGGATGCCCAAGTCACCCCAAGATATTCAAGGAAGATCCAAGCAACTAAGCTTGGGGATGCCCCGGAAGGCATCCCCTCTTTCGTATCCAACATTATCGGTAACCTTACTTGGGGCTATACTTTCATTCGTCACATGATATGAGTTTTACTTGGAACGTCATTTCATTTTGTTAGGATTTGCTTGCTGTTATTTAGAATAATTTTTTGTATCTTTTACTTCAATAAAACTGTTAAGTATAGCCTTTGCCATGCTTATTTTGCAAGTCTATATGTGGCTGTTTGAAAACAGAAAGTTGCACGCCAGTGCGTGAATTCTTGAAAAATGTCAGAATGTGATAAAATGTTGATTTTTTTTCACAATAAGCTATGATAAATTTTCTACAGTATAGTAATTTTTCAGAATTTTTGGAGTTAGAAGTATGAATCCTCTTGCATTCTTTATAGACTGTCCTGTTTTGGCAGATTGCTGTAATGTTTGCATTGTTTGCATATGTTTGCTTGTTTAATGATTCTATTTGATGATAGGATTATTAAATATGCAGAGGCATTTAGTATGCAATGTTAAATAATAATTTTAGTGATATGCTATAGTAGAGAATGATAAGGTTTTTGCATTGATTTCTGCTAACTCATCTCACGAGTTCTTGTTGAGTTTTGTGTGGATGAAGTTGTTGAGATTTAGGAAAACCGTGCTATGAGAGGAATGAAGGAGAACAAGAGCTCAAGCTTGGGGATTCCCAAGGCATCCCAAGATAATATTTCAAGAAGTCTCAAGCATCTAAGCTTGGGGATGCCCCGGTAGTCATCCCACCTTTCTTCATCAACAATTATCGGTTGCTATCGATTGAGCCTAAGTTTTTGCTTCTTCACATGATGTGTGCTATTATTAGAATGTCATTTTATTTTGTTTTGCTTGCTGTTTTAATAAAATAATTAGATCTGAAAGTTTTTAAATGAGAGAGAGTCCTCAATTAGCTAGCCTTTTACTTAACTACTCGCTTGATCTTCACTTATATCTTTTTGGAGTAGTTTGTCATTTACCCTTGTGCTTCACTTATATCCTATGAGTAAATTGTTGAATGAATTGACTATGATAAAGTTGAAATTATATGTTCATATCATTCCTAGTAGTAGCTTCACATTGGGTTTAGAAAGTGAAATCTTTTGAAGCTTGACAATCACAATATTGGTCATACAAGCAATTCATGAATGATTATTATAAGGAAGAGAACTTTCATATACAAATATATTATCTTGGACATCTTCTATGATTGTGAATACCCATTAATTATTTTCAAACTTGAGCAAATTAGTTGAAGTTGGACAAGGAAGACAACGTAATGAGTTATGGTTGTGTATATTTGCATATAAGTTATATTGTTATGGATCCTCCAACATGTGGTGTTTGCCTAGGATCTTTTGCTAGCCAAAAAATCGTACTAAGTAGAGATACTACTTGTGCATCCAAAACGCCTTAAACCCATTTTCTTGCCATGAGTGTCCACCATACCTACCTATGGATTGAATAAGATCCTCAAGTAACTCATCATCGGTGCATAAAGCAATAAAAATTGCTCCTAAATATGTTTGATATTTTATTGTAAGGGAAAATTGAGCATTGTACGAACTTGTGACGGCAAAGTAATAAAAGCGACGGACTGCATTATAAAGGTTGCTATCATAAGGAGCAATATAACATGACGTTCCTTTGAATTAAGAGCTCGGGCATCCAAATAAAAAGCGCATGACAACCTCTGCTTCCCTCTGCAAAGGGCCTATCTTTTACTTTTCAGTATTTACTTTTATGCATGAGTCAATAGTATGCATTCTCATTTCGACCTCAATTATTCTCTAGTTGGCAAGCATCATGTGGTGGGGAAAGATCTAGGCACATATGACCAGTCAAATATATTTGACCATGATTTATTATTGTTGACAATTATCTCTATGATAAATGAGTTGGGAGGCGAAACATTAAGCCCATATCTTTCTCCATGTTTGATGGATGCCATTTGTTCTAAGAATATGCTTTGAGTACTAGCAATCATAGAAGACTATATGATTATTGAGTATGTGGAGCTCTTACTTAGACTTTGTCGGATACATTGAACTACAATTGCTTGGTGACTGAGAACATAGGTTGTTAAGTTTCAAGATAATTCATTGTTTGAACCTTAACATGTGAATTGGTTGCTACTTTAACATGAGAAGTTTTATGAGAAATAATTGCTGTTATGATGCTAGGAAAATGATTGAAATTGTCATTGATCAAACTTATGCACTTTGCTAGCATTCACACTTCATAAATTATTTCTTTTATCATTTACCTACTCGAGGACGAGTAGGAATTAAGCTTGGGGATGCTGATACGTCTCTAACGTCTCTATAATTTATGAAGTATTCATGCTGTTATATTATCATTATTGGATGTTTTACAACCATTTTATAGAAACTTTATATCAATTTTTGGGACTAACCTATTGACATAGTGCCCAGTGCCAGTTGCTGTTTTTTGCTTGTTTTTTACATCGCAGAAAATACCAAACGGAGTCCAAATGCAGCGAAACTTTTTGGGGAACTTTTATGGACTAGAAGACACAACTTGGGCCAAAGAAGTAACAGAGGGGTGCCCCAAGGGGGGCACAACCCACCTGGGCGCGCCTGGGGGCCCAGGAGCGCCCTGGTGGGTTATGCCCACCTTGGTGGCCTCCCACATCGCCTCTTCGCCCTATAAATTCCCAAATATTCCAAAAACCCTAGGGGAGTCGATAGACCAGAAGTTCCGCTGCTGCAAGCCTCTGTAGCCACAAAAACCCAATCTAGACCCCGTTCCGGCACCCTGCCGGAAGGGGAAATCATCACCGGTGGCCATCTTCATCATCCCGGCGGCCTCCATGATGATGAGGGAGTAGTCCACCCTCGGGGCTGAGGGTTTGTACCAGTAGCTATGTCTTTAATCTCTCTCTCTCTATCTCTCTCTCTCTCTCTCTCTCGTGTTCTTGAGATGTCACGATCTTGATGTATCGCGGGCTTTGTTAATATAGTTGGGTCATATGGTGTTTTCCCCTCTCTATCTTATTGTGAATTGAGTTTTCCCTTTGAGATTTCGTTCTTATCGGATTGAATACTTTTATGGATTTGAGAACACTTTATGTATGTCTTGCTATGAATACCCGTGGTGACAATGGGGTATCATATTGATTCACTTGATATATGTTTTGGCACTCAACTCGCGGATTCCCAAGGTGACATTGGGGTAATCTATGCATAGGGGTTGATGCACATTCTTGTCTTTGTTTCTCCGGTAGAAATCTTGGGGCACTCTTTGAAGTTCTTTGAGTTGGATTGAGTATTAGTGATCTGAAATTGTTTGATGCATATCGTATAATCAACTCACGGATACTCGTGGGGACATTGGAGTATCTAGGTGACATTAGAGTCGGTTGATGTGTATCATATGGTGTTATTTTAGTACGAACTCTTGGTTAGATCGATCGGAAAGAACAACTTGGTGTTATTTTAGTATGAACTCTAGGATAGATTGATAGGAAAGAATAGCTTTGAGGTGGTTTCGTACCCTACAAACAATTTCTTCTTATGTTCTCCGCTAGTTAGGAACTTTGGAGTCATTTTTCATCGCACGTTGAGGGATGGTTATATGATCCAATTATATTAGCATTGTTGAGTGATTGCACTAGCGAAAGTACGAACCCTAGGCCTCATTTTCAAGCATTGCAATACTGTTTGTGATCCGTTTTGTCAATTGCCACCTTTCTGTTTTCTATTGTTCCTATTACAAAAATAATATCTAATATCCATATTACACTTGTATCACCATCTCCTCGCCGAACTAGTGCACCTATACAATTTACCATTGTGTTTGGTGTGTTGACACAAGAGACTTTTTGTTAGTTGGTTGCAGGGTTTTTTGAGAGAGACCATCTTCATCCTACGCCTCCCACAGATTGATAAACCTTAAGTCATCCACTTGAGGGAAAATTGCTACTGTCCTACAAAATCTACGCTTGGAGGCCCAACATGAGTCTACAAGAACAAGTTGTGTAGTAGACATCAACGTCCCTTGGACGTCCGACGCCTGCCAGTGCACAGCCGGGCCTTTGTCCTTGTATCCCTCCCCCACTTACCCCTTCGTGGCTTAGACTATAAATAGAATTCCCCCTTCTCCTTTCTAGGGTTAGCAAATATGATAGCTCATTTGTATGTGAGCTTTGCTCCTACCTCCTCCTCTTGAGAGAGAGAGAGACCACTCCTTTGGAGGCCAAGACCTCCATCTAGGAGAAGATCCCGAGGGATTCAAGACCTCTTCATGGAGAAGATCCTTCTAGGATTCAAGCCCCCATCTCCTTTGGATTTGGGATGAACTTCACCTTGTATCTTTCCCTTTGTTGTTCATGTACCCTTGTGGATCTTGTGTGTTTGATTGTCTAGTGGATGTGTGATTGGACTTGTTCTTGAGTGTTCCTCTCGTGATTTCCCTCGTGTTTCCCCTCGTGTTCTTCGTGTTCTTCGTGGGATCCCCTCCAAATCATGAAAGATCGGCCCCTAGGGTTCCACCCTACATCATCGTGGTATCATGAGCCACGTTGATCACGAATTTGGAGTCCCTAGTCCCTACCCCTTGTTTTCTAGCCTAATTTTGGTGTGTTCTTCCCCAATTTAGAAAATCCCCATAAAAATAGCCCCAATTTTTTGTGATTTGTTGGTTTGATGATGTTTTGTTGATTTTGATCCATGGATTTGTTGTGTTTCGAGTAGATCTAGCTTCTCCACAAGTTCCCCCAACTTCCATCCACGAAATTTCATCAAATTTGACCCAAAAATCTCCAATTTTCGCCCAAAATCGCGTCCCGAATCTCGGATCTCGAGTTGACCCCGACCCACCGGACGACGACGTTTACCGGACGTCCGGACCCTCCCAAAGCACCGAACGACCAGTGCCACCCAACAAAATGGAAATTAACGGATTTCCGGACCTTCCGGACGTCTGTCCACCGGACATCTGACACTTACCGGACGTTCGACAGCTGTAGATATTGACTTCGGCTGATTTTTGTTTCGGCCATAACTAATTCATCCAGACTCGGATTTTGACGTTCTTTAGCTTGTTTTGAGGCTCTTGACATCCCCCATACCAAAAAAAATTCTACCACCATCATTTGACTTCATCAAACTTTTGGAACTTTGGCATCTTTGCCTAGTGCCTTCACCACATCATCAAACTTTTGGAACTTGGGCATGTGCACTTTTGCCCTCCGGCGGAGCGATTCCGCCGGGGGAACTTCCCTCCCGGAGGGGGAAATCATCGTCAACATCATCACCAACAACTCTCCCATCTTGGGGAGGGAAATCTCCATCAACATCTTCAACAACACCATCTCATCTCAAACCCTAGTTCATCTCTTGTGTTCAATCTTGTTACCGGAACTATAGATTAGTGCTTGTGGGTGACTAGTAGTTTTGATTACATCTTGTAGTTGATTACTATATGGTTTATTTGGTGAAGATTATATGTTCATATCCAATATGCTATTTAATACCCCTCTGGTCTTGAGCATGATTATCATTTGTGAGTAGTTACTTTTGTTCTTGAGGTCACGGGAGAAATCATGTTGCAAGTAATCATGTGAACTTGATATGTGTTCGATATTCTGACAATATGTACGTTGTGATTCCCTTAGTGGTGTCATGTGAACGTCGCCTACATGACACTTCACCATATTTGGGCCTAAGGGAATGCATTGTGGAGTAGCAATTAGATTATGGGTTGCGAGAGTGACTGAAGCTTAAACCCCAGTTTATGCGCTATTCCGTAAGGGACCGATTGGATCCAAAAGTTTAATGCTATGGTTAGAATTTATTCTTAATACTTTTCTCGTAGTTGCGGATGCTTGCGGGAGGGTCAATCATAAGTAGGAGGTTTGTTCAAGTAAGAACATCACCTAAGCACCGGTCCACCCACATATCAAATTATCAAAGTACCGAACACGAATTAAACCAACATGATGAAAGTGACTAGATGAAAATCCCATGTACCCTCAAGAACGCTTTGCTTATCATAAGAGACCGTTTTGGCCCGTCCTTTGCCTCAAAAGGATTGGGCTATCTTGCTGCACTTTTGTTACTACTATCGTTACTTGCCCGTTACAAATTATCTTGCTATCAAACTACTCAGTTACTTATAATTTCAGCACTTGCAGACATTACCTTACTGAAAACTACTTGTCATTTCCTTCTGCTCCTCGTTGGGTTCGACAGTCGTACTTATCGAAAAGAGCTACAATTGATCCCCTATACTTGTGGGTCATCAAGGCTATTTTCTGGCGCCGTTGCCGGGGAGTTCTTCCAGGCTTGTCCTTTGCTATAAAAAGGATTGGGTCACCTTGCTGCACCTTGTTTACTTTTGTTACTTTTTGCCCGTTGTGAATTATCTTATCACACAACTATCTGTTATTGATAATTTCAGTGCTTGCAGAGAATACCTTACTGTAAACTGCTTGTCATTTCCTTCCACTCCTCGTTGGGTTCGACACTCTTACTTTTCGAAAGGAGTACGATAGATACCCTATACTTGTGGGTCATCAAGACTCTTTTCTGGCACCGTTGCCGGGGAGTGAAGCGCCTTTGGTAAGTGGAATTTGGTAAGGAAACATTTATATAGCATGCTGAAATTTATTGTCACTTGTTACTATGGAAAACAATTCTTTGAGGGGTTTGTTCGGGGTATCTTCACCTCGACCGGAACCACAATTAGCTACCCCTCAACCTACTGCACCTACTGAAAATATTGAATATGAAATTCCTTCGGGTATGATAGAACAACCACTATAGGAATTAGGCACTTTGCTGTCTGCCATGGCTGACGGCAAAGGCATGTATGGCGGACGGCAAAGGCCTTTGCCGTCTGCCAGTGGACGGCAACAGGTCCGGCTGAATAGGCTACGGCGAAGAGCTCTTTGCCGTCTGCCGGCGGACGACAAAGATGAAATGGTCTTTGCTGTCCGCTAGCAGATGGCAAAGAGCCTGGATGGCACACATGGTAGGTTAGGTCCGTTAGGGGGTTAACGGCATGCTTTGCCGTCTGCTGGTAGATGGCAAAGTCCTTTGCATCTTCGCCGTCAGCCAGCGGATGGCAAAGTGCCCATATAGGCCAGCCCAGATTGCCGCCATGTGGCATGCTATGCCGTCTGCTGGCAGACGGCAAAGAGGAAAAGGTCTTTGCCGTCTGCCAGCAGACGACAAAGCAACCATATAGGCCAGCCCAGTGCCCCCAGGTTGCACAGGTAGCTGCCACTTGGTAGCTTTGCCGTCCGCTGGCTGATGGCAAAGCTCTTTGTCGTCTGCCAGCAGACGGCAAAGTACCTGTATAGCCCCTGTTTTTTTTCCTGTTTTTTCTTAACTTCATTCAATTTTACTATATATATATATATACACACACATTTTAAAATAATTTCAACAAGCATATTAACAATAAGTTTCCACTGAACATATCCAACATACAAGTTTCCAACAACATATCCATACATACATATCCAAAACAAGTTTCTCATATCCAACATATCAACATATCCAAAGGGAAGCATAAGGAGAAGAGTACACTCCATCAATGCAAGCTTCCTCATCTAAAGCAAATCTGCAAATTAGGAAAGATGAAAGTTAGAAGAAGAAGAAGACTAGCTAGAAGAAAAAGAAGAAAAATAAGAAGAAAAAGAAGAAGAATTTATCTTCTCTTTCTTTTTCTCCTCTCCTCTTCTTCATCTTCTTCTTCTAACTAAGGAAGAAGACTAGCTAGAAGAAAAAGAAGAAGAAGAATTTATCTTCTCTTTCTTTTTCTCCTCTCCTCTTATTTATCTTATTCTTCTTCTAACTAGTGAAGAAGACTAGCTAGAACAAAAAGAAGAAGAAAAAATAAGAATTAGAATTTATCTTCTCTTTCTTTTTCTCCTATCGTCTTCTTTATCTTCTTCTTCTTATAACTAAGGTATGAAAAAAATGCCATTTTTAGCTAAGCTAGGTAAAAATGCTAAGTGTGTAGGTCATTTTAGAGCTAAGCTAGGTAAATAGGTCATTTTGGAGCTAACCTAGGTAAAATGGATCATATTGGAGCTAACCTAGGTAAACTTGGTCATTTTGGAGCTAACCTAGCTAATTATGCCATTTTTTAGTTAACTAAGCATATTATGCCATTTTTGACATACGTAAGCTAATTATAGGTCTTTATTGAGCTAACCCAGGTAACTAAGCATATTAGAGCTAATTTAGCATTTTACAGCTAACTTAGAGCTAACTTAGGTCATTTTGGAGCTAACTTAGGTAAAATTGATCATTTTGGAGCTAATTAGGCTTATTATGTCATTTTCAAGGAAAATAAGCTAACTATATGACATATATGATGTTACCAAGATTGTTATGCCATTTCAAACCTAAGTATGCTAATTATGCCATTTTTTACATATGTAAGCTAAGTGTATGTCATTATTGATCAAACCTAGGTAACTAAGCATATTAGAGATAACTTAGCATATTTGAGTTAACTTAGGTCATTTCGAAGGAAACAAAGCTAAGTATAGATCATTTTGGAGCTAAGTAAGCTAATTATGTCATTTTGGAGGAAGATTAGCTAATTCTAGGTCATAATAGTAAGCATTTTGGAGGAAATAAAGCTAAGTCTAGGTCTTACCGTCATCACGGAGGTGAAGGACCGGTCGGGTTTGCGATAGTGCCAGACGGAGGACCGGTCGGGGTCGGGGTTGCGCCAGTGCGAGACGAAGAAGGATCGGTCGATGCTTGTCGGAGGCATGCTGCACCAAAGATCATTTGCAATGTCTCGTTAGCATGATGTAACTGAAATGTGAATACTAGTAACTAATGACCATTCAAATGAAACTCACCGTGTCCGCTATACCAATCTGGGGCATCGGCGGAGGGGTCTGACCGTTTTTCTCGCACACGGACTGCACATTTTGTTTTCACAAGTCAGCCATATTAGTTAGTAATGAAACGAACATTACGTGCATGATTTGGCTAATATGTAGGAGAAACTTACCACGAGGAGCTCGTATAGGGCCCGGTGATACACGTCGTTCCGGTTCCTCTCTGCCTCCAACAGACTAGCCGTCCTCTCCTCCAACTCCGTCTCCCTCTGCTTAGCCTGCCTGTTGGCCTCCGCCAGAAGCTCCTGGGCCCTAGCCTCGATGGCGATCTCGATTGGCCGTGGACGAGGCGGTATCTTAGGATCGGAGCTCTTCTGGCGCTTCTTGATCTCCCGGAGAGTTCTAGGACAACGTACGAGTCCATCCCCAATGGCTACCGAGCCATGGTACCTCCTGTCACCAGATAACATCACGATCTCTGGATCAAAAGGACTCTGGCTCGGGTCGAAGTCCTCCCCTTTCTTCTTCTTCCCAACGTCTCTGTACCTCACGAGCTTGTGGGAGGACATGTTGGTGATGCTCTCTGGATGATCAAGGTCATCCTCAGAGAATGCCTTGGCCTTCTTGTACGGGGCACTATGGGCCATGGCATAGAGGTCGTACAGCGGTGGCACGTTCTTCTTGTTGTGTTTCGCCTAAAAGAGAGGAACAACATATTAGTTAAGGGCACAAGCTAGCATGAAGAATGAAATTGCATGAATCGTTAAGGGCTCAAACCACATACCCAGTGATCCCCGTACTCAAACAGGTTGGAGCTCCCTTGATGGTGTGGCACACCTTGCATTTGGGCACGCTTAGCCCTGGCCTTGTTGTGGATGGCTAGCCATTGGGGAGAGCACCACTCATCCACCATCGCCTCCCAACTGTCCATCATATCCGCACACCATCTCGGGGGCACCTAAGTTAGGCAAAGGGAAATTTCAGCGCTACGCCTATGAGTGAAATCAAGGAAACTAAGTTCAAGGCCTTAAGAATAGGTAATTACCTTCATGTACTTCTCCTTACTCAGATACTTGCTGCGGCACTTCTTCTTGGCCCTCCTACTGTTAGTCGAGGCGTAGTAGTCTCAAACAGCCTGCACCCTAGCCTCGTGCTATAAGTTCTGAAGTAGGCACTTGCACTCGGCTTCGAGAACCCTAGCCGCCTCCGCCTCGTGTTACTCAGAGCACCTGTAGAAGGTCTGCAATCGAACAAGACAACACTGATTAGTACAATCACTAGGTAATGTTGATTTTTAATTCTGTAAAGGAGAAATTACCCCAAACCGCCGCCTCACAATGTCGGCCACCGTCTCGCACAAGACACCGTCGAACCTCTCCTCCGGCGGGGCCCGGGCAGCCACGTACAACTCCCATCTCAGCTCTAGCTGTGGAACCTGACCCTCACCAGGCAACGTGACCCACCCCGGGAACTGGTGCCGGCAAAGCACACCAAGGACCTGGTTGGGCCTGCGAACACCATCAGCGTGTATCCAACCCCTGCAGTATGACAAGGCCAACACATTAGATATTAATTTGAAGAAACATGAAGGACAAAGGTTTAAAAGAGTAAATGCACTTACTTCTCCCCATTAGGCTGAATCAACCACCTCTGATCGCGGGTCGCCGGCATGGCCGGGAGCTTCGTACCACCATGCTGGTAGACCTTCTTGCCCTGCTCAACCAGCTCGCCCTCACTAAAACTATTGTCAAACTAGGTCTCCTCGCCATCAGCATGGCCACTAGTCACCGGAGTCACGTGGGACGAAGACTCTGGGACCGAAGTCTCGTGGGACGAAGACTCCGGGGCCCGAGTCTCGTGGGATGAAGACTCTGGGGCCCGAGTCTCGTGGGACGAAGGCTCGGCGGCTCGAGGCTCGTCGGCCCGAGGCTCGTGGATCGAAGTTCGAGACGGGTCCAAGTGTGGCGGGTCCACCTGAGACGGAGAACTCCGGTGGTTCGGAGAATCAGCTGGGGGTGGCGGCGAGGAAGGCGCAACAGCCTTCCTACCTCTCCCGCCGCCACGTCCACCTCTAGCTGCACCCCTCTTTGTCTTCCCCCGACCTCTCCCGGCCGAAGAAGAAGCGCTCGCCGGTGTCTGCATGCTGTCTACTAGCGCTCTCCGAAGGTGCCGGGGTGGAATAACAACACCCCTCCCAGCACGCGCCGAGGAAGGAGGCTCGGAGCGTGCTGGGAGGGGTGTTGTTATTCCACCCCGGCACCCACCATCTGTCAACACCTACAATGACAAAGAGTAAACGAAATTAGTACAACATAAACATAATAAAAAATTTGGTGGGTGAAAACAACACCTAAAAAATTAAGTAACTAATTAACTAACTAACTAAGTAATGAACCTAAAAAATAACTAACTAACTAATTAAAGGCTTTTTCTTAAGGCCAGAAATGGCCTCTTTATTATTTTAAAATTTATTATCCTATTTTATTTAAAGTCTTTTTCTTAAGGCCAGAAATGGTCTTTAATAGGTTAAAATTATTTTAGTGTTCCAAAAATATTTGAGAAAATTTAGGGAAGCTCATTGGACATATATTGTCCATATATAAGAATTTCAACACACGGTCGTTCAAAATATTGGTCAAATCCATCAAAAAACCTTTTCTGATATTTCAAGCTCTTGGAATATTTACAAAGGAAATATTCTCTATAAATTCCAAGAAAATTCTAGCATGTAAAAAATGCCATATTTGGTTATCTTGCCAAGTATCATCTCTTGGAGGACAAGACAACATCACCAAAACCCCTCAAAACCATTTATGTCTATTGCCAAACATGTCCAAATGCTCTCAAACTTGGTACACATGCTCAAATGGTTTGATTATTCATCTAGACCAAATGGCATTTTTGACCCAAAACCCTCTCTGTCCAGATCCAAGTTTGAATAACTTTACATTGCCAACTGTCTCCTTTTGATCTCAATTTTTCTAGAGATGCGAAAAAACCCAAATGATGACCCCACACCAAGTGGTGCATCAAGGAGAATAGATTTGCATGACTAAATCTTGGAAAACCCATTTTTGTTGATTTCTAGGGTTTGCCAAAGTTGCATTGTCAACTTTCTTCAAATGAGCTCAAACTTGGTGGTAAACCTTAGATCTATCTACTATTTGATCTTGTTAAATCTCATGGCAAGGAGTTTTCATTTACTTGCCGAAAACATCATCAAAGACCTTCTGTAATTTTACCAAAACCGCTTTTTTTACCCCTTCCACTGTTCTCCATGAGCTCAAATTTTTACCACAGCTGATCCTGGTCATCATCTACCTCTAGTAATTCTGGCAAGGCCATGGACCTACAATTGGTGGGCGAAAACCCCACTTTCTCCCTCTCTACCCCTCTCTCACTCCAGAGGTCTCCTAGAGCATCCAATACTATTTATCACTTGTTTATAATCCCCTAGAGCTTCTGGACACAAGTGGCCGCGCTCATTGCACCCAGGGCATGCCAATGGCGCGCTATGGATCTCGCTACAGTGCACCCATGCACTGTCTCCCGAGGTTGCCTCGACGTTGATGCGGAGCATCCCACGATCATCCCCATGGACGTATCTACATCTCCCACGACACCACTTGGACCAATGACAAGAGCCCGAGCAAAGGCTATAGAAGATAAGGTGAACTCGCTCCTCTCTTAACTACCACTTTCTATACACAAGACATGGCTACTACCTCAAGCGGAAACACTATGTGTGATTAGGTACTTGGAGGAAGGCCATGGAGCAGCTACATCCAACGGACAAGACGGCGAGGACACCAAGTGTTAAGGACAAGAAGAAGAGCTTCCATTGAAGCTACAGTCACCGGACGACCGATCGGGACCGGACGTCCGTCACCTGAAGCCCAACCTGCCCAAGTCCGAGCCGATGCAAGCTACAGCAAGCGGACGTCCGACCAGGACCGGACGATCGGCCACACCTCCCAGCGAGAGGACGACCGTCCAGGACCGGACATCCGACGCCACCACACCTAAGCCAAAATTAGCGGAAGTCCGAAGTGACCAGACGTTCGGCGCCACCTTCACATAACGAAAATAGTGGAAGTCCGGTGACCACCGGACGTCCGAACGCCAACGAGCTACCGGACGACCGGACCCTAGTGGACGTCCGGTACCTGTCTACGCACTGTTTTGGGCCGAGGCCCATGTACGCCTTCACTTCGCCCCCATTTTCACTAAGACTATAAATAGACCTCCTCCTCCTAGTTAGGGTTAGCGTTCTGATAGCTCATATGTGAGATAGAGCCTCGCTCATCCATCTGGATCTACTCCACCGCGAGGGACCGCCGCCTCTTCGGAGAAGATCCACTTGGATTCAAGCCCCCTAACGGGAAGACCTCAAGACCTCCTCACGGAGAAGAACCGGTTACCTATGTATCGTCCTTTGTTGGATTCGGATCGTGTATCTCTTTGTGTTTCGAGGATCTAGCATATGTGTGACCGAATCTTGTTGGTCGAGTGATTTCTCTCACGTTTTCCCTCGTGTTTCCCTCGTGTTCTTCGTGTTCTTCGTAGGATCCCTCCATTTCGTGAAAGATCGGGCCACTAGGGTTCTACCCTACATCATCTTGGTATCATGAGCCACGTTGATCACGGATTTGGAGCCCCTATACCTTGTTTTCTAGCTTGATTTTGTTATGTTCTTCCCCAATTTCGGAAATCCCCACCAAAAATGGCCCCAATTTTGTTGTGATTTGTTGGTGTGATGAAGTTTTGTTGGATTTGATCCATGGATTTGCTTTGCCAGGAGTAGATCTAGCTTTTCCCCTTTGTCTCCACTTTTTCCATCCACAAAATCGCTCGGATTTGACCAATTTTGCCTCTTCCACCTCGAACCCTAGCTATTCATCCCGTGCCCGAAATCGCCCAGGCACCGGACGTCCGCTAGCCACCGGACGTCCGACCACCGGTCATTTGCCATCCACCGGACGTCCGACGTTTCCTTACGAAACTGAAAAAGTTCAGTTCGGCCACCACCACTTCTCCACCTCCACTCCCACATACGCACTCCAATACACATTCCCCCTCCGCATACGCACTTCGACACCTCCACCACTTTCCACAAGAACCACCGATTACTCATTTCTAACTCCGACACAATTTTGACACGTTTTGATCTTTGAGAAGTTGAGTGTGGTTTCTCCGTTTCCTTGGGTGTTTAGGCTAACTTGGAACAGAACAACTTCGACGACACCACCGCTCATCTTCGACACGGACAATAAAATCGATGACACCATTGTATCTCCTACCTTGCATTGCATTGATAACCCCATAGCCTTACTTTTGCGTCGCTTCCCCATCGAGACTAGCCTTTGAGTATTGCCGGCAACGTGACTTGTGCACATTAGTGATCATACTTCCCATAGCATACATACCATACCATCGTGGTGCATATCTTGGTATCATCTCTTGTGTCACAAGGTTGTCATCGCATATACACAATTGCTATCTTGGTTTGTGAAGTTTTGCATGAGAAAAGAGCTCAAAAGAGAAAGAGCCAAACAAGCTTTTAAGCAAGAGGAAAGATAAGCAAAGAGCTTATAAGCAAGAACCATAGCGTCATACTACATTAAGATTTTCATACTCGGTCATCTTGGATCATATCATCGGAATACCATACATATAGCATACTTGGGATAGAAGTCGTTGCATTTTTGCTTAGTAGGTTGTGCACAAGTTTCGTATCCGCCTATTGTGCAATCGTGCTAGAGTCTCTCTAGAGTTGTGCAACAAGAGCATTTTTGTGGATTCCACATTTTGGCTCATTTCCTTGGTTGCACGACCCCCTTTATCTATTTGCGTGTGTGTTTCCGTGTACCATATCTTGCTATTGGTCTACTTGGTGCACTTGCAAATTTGTGACTCTTTTCCAACATTACCGAGGCTTACTAACAATTGCATCAAATTCTGTGCCACCATCCTAACCAAGCTCCACCATAAGCTTTTATTTGTGTAGGTGTGAGAACTGACAAGAACTGGTACCAATTGTGTTATTTCCTTGTTACGCATTGAGTGATCATTGATCCATCTTCAACATCGGTCAAGGTACATTTGGTATAAGTTCTTCTCTTTCTCCCACTCACATATTTGCTTGGCATGATGGATAGGCCAAGTTCTTCTACCAATCCACTCTTACTTGAACAAGACGATGACCCAAACAATTACGTCACCAAGCTACACCTATTTGGAAAGCAATGAGCTTTGCATTAAGAGCAACAAGCAATGAGCGACCGCATCGACCATCTCACCACCAACTTGCGACTCTCTGAGCAACGTACAAGAGACTACTTTGACAACAAGCTCGGCGAACAAAAGCAAGAGAGCAATGCAAGAATGGACGAGATTCGTGCCTTGTTGGTCAACCGCTCTTCTACCTCTTCGTCCTACTCAAAATAGAGCCGCTCAAGTCAACACTCCGACGACACCATCTCCGGCTCAAGTACTCCGACATCGAACACTCTTCGTCGTGCCGCATGTCAAGATCGTCAAGCAAACCGCAATCCTCTACACGACAACGACTCTCAAGAGCAAGCTCGCGCGCAAGAATATCGACACCGTCAAAACCAAGCTACTTCTGCGCAAGCACAAGAACGACAACATCTACGCCAACAACAAGAGGAAGAGCGAGCGTGACAACACCAAGATGCACAAGATGCCGAGGCACAACGCCAAGAACAACAACTACGTGAAGCTCAAGCACTTGAGGCGCAACGTGCCCTCCGAGGTTCAAGTCGAGCCGTAGCCACGCGCAACCGGCAAGCTCATGAGCAACAAGAAGCGCTTCGCGATGAAGTTCAAGAGAGGATTTATCAATCACGTGTGCATCGACAAGCTCCTCCACAAGCTCGACAAGAACCTCAAGTTCACCAAGAACAAGAAGACAATGAAATCCTCCAAGACAAGAGCAAGTTGAGGGAGACAATCCTCCTCGTCAAGGACGTCATCAACCTCGACCCCAACACAATGAAGAGCAATGTTACGGCAAGCTAAAGTTCACCATGCCCAAGTTTTCCAGAAGCAATGATCCCGAAGAGTACCTATCATGGGCATTGAAGGTTGACAAAATCTTCCGCTTGCACAACTATGAGGAAGAGAATAAGATCACGATGGCATCCCTTGAGTTCCAAGACTACATCCTCATTTGGTGGGAACAAGTCATCGAGCGCCGTGAGGCAAGAGGAGAACCACCCATCACAACTTGGACGCAAATGAAGGATGTCAGGAGAGCACGTTTCGTGCCAACCTACTACAACCGCGACCTCTTCAAGAAACTCCAACTCCTCAAGCAAGGAACAAAGACTGTTGAAGAGTACTACAAGGAAATGGAGATTGCCATGATACGAGCCAATGTCCCAGAAGATGATGAGCAAACTATGGCACGTTTCTTGAATGGACCCAATCATCTTATCAAGAAGATCGCCGACTTCCAACCGTACTCGAACCTCATCGAGCTAGTGCATCAAGCTACCAAGGTGGAACGTCAAGTGCAAGATGACTTCAAATATGCCAAGTTCTCATCCAAGTCCTATGGTTTCTCCAACTCCCAAGCTTTAATGACTCCAACACCTTCTACCTCAACCAAGCCATCTACAAGCAACGGCGACAAGTCAAGTTACAAGAAAACTTCGACAACCTCAAGTCGTCCTCCTACTACAAGCAACTTCAAGACGAGAGCTTCACCATCATCTACCCCAACCGATGAGACCATCAAGACAAGTTCCTTCAAATGCTTCACATGCGGCGGCCGAGGCCACAAGTCCTTCGAATGTACAAACAAGCGCACCATGATCTTCAACGACGATGGTACATATGACTCCATGAGTGAAGGAGAAATGGAAGCCCTTGAGCAAGTGGCCATGCACTGGCAAGTGAACGAAGATGAAGATGATCAAGTCTTTTGTGACGAAGACCCGAGTCCCGCTCTCGTTGTCTCCAAGGTCTTGACTCTTCAATATCAACAAGATGAAGACCAAAGATGCCATATCTTCCACACCAAGGCCGACATCAATGGAAGGTCCGTCAAGGTCATCATCGATGGAGGGAGTTGCCATAACTTAGCGAGTGAAGAACTATGATCCAAGCTCCAATTGGTCAAGATGAAGCACCCGCACCCCTACAAAGTTCAATGGCTAAGCGACTCCGGCACTATCCAAGTCGAGCATATGGTACAAGTTTCCTTCAAGATCGGAGCTTACGAAGACACTTTGGAGTGTGATGTCGTTCCTATGTCCGTTTGCCACCTACTTCTTGGACGACGATGGCAATTTGACCGAGGTGTCATTCACAACGGGCGAACGGATCACTATAGCTTCAAGATGAAAGGAAAGGAGTACATTCTACGACCTATGTCTCCAAGCCAAGTGATCGTCGACAAGCAAGCCACCCATCATGGAGAGAATAGTGAGCGAGCGAACCACCAAAAAGAGAGTGAGCACCACAAGCCCAAATTGAGTACCTCCACGATGAGCAAAAAGAAAAACCTAGTCCTATTTGCCACCAAACGCGAGATCAGAGAAGTGTGTGAGAACCCATCAAGTGTCATGCACTATGTCCTTTTGTGCAAGGACGAGGCACCAAAAGCTAACACCTCTCACAATCTACCTTTAGTGTTATCTTCTCTATTGCAGGAATTCCAAGATGTATTCCCCGACGAGCTACCTCCGGGTCTATCACCACTACGAGGCATCGAGCACCGAATCAACCTCATCCCCGGAGCACCCCTTCCTACCAAGGCTCCCTACCGCGTCAACCCTGAGGAAACTAAGGAGATCCAACGACAAGTACAACAACTCATCGACAACGGCCATGTACGAGAAAGTTTGAGCCCTTGTGCCATTCCGGTAATCCTTGTTCCCAAGAAAGATGGTACATATCACATGTGTTCCGATTATCGTCCTATCAATGCTATTACCGTGCGTTATCGTTACCCTATTCCACGCTTAGATGATATGCTAGATGAGCTTAGCGGAGCCACCATTTTCTCTAAGATTGATCTTAAGAGTGGCTACTATCAAATACGCATCCAAGAAGGTGATGAATGGAAAACCGCATTTAAGACCAAATTTGGCTTATATGAATGGCTTGTTATGCCAATGGGTTTATCTGAAGCACCCAGTACTTTCATGAGAGTCATGCATTTTGTTCTTCGACCTTATATTGGAGTATTTGTTGTGGTCTACTTTGACGATATTCTTATTTTTAGCAAATCTCTCAATGTCACCCATCTTAGAACCGTGTTGCAAACTCTTAGAAAAGAGCGCCTTTATGCTAATATGGACAAATGCCTTTTTGGTGTTGATAAGCTTGTTTTCTTGGGTTTCGTTGTATCTTCTAAGGATGTTCATGTAGATGAATCTAAGATCAATGCTATTAAAACTTGGCCCCAACAAACCAATAGCAACAAGTGCGTAGTTTTCTTGGTTTAGCCGGTTTCTATCATAGATTTGTGAAGGATTTTAGCACCATTGCTTCACCTTTGCATGCTTTGAGTAAGAAAATGCGCCATTTGTTTGGGGACCATCCCAAGATACCGCATTTAATGAACTTAAAAATTTGCTTACTCATGCTCCCGTGCTTGCATTACCCAACTTTGACAAACCTTTTGAAGTTCATTGCGATGCTAGTCGTAATGGCATAGGAGGTGTGTTAACGCAAGAAAAGAGCCCCATAGCATACTTTAGTGAGAAACTCTCCGGAGCGCAACTCAACTATCCCATCTATGACAAAGAGCTATATGCTTTAGTGCGAGTTTTGCGTGAATGGGAACATTATCTTCTACCTCATGAATTTGTTATTCATACCGATCATGAAACGCTTAAGTATCTTAAGGGTCAAACTAAGTTGAACAAGCATCATGCTAAATGGAGTGAATTCATTGAGTCATTTCCTTATGTCATAAAGTATATCGAAGGCATGAAAAATGTTGTGGTGGATGCGCTTTCCCGTATATGCATGCTTGTTACTCAACTTGAATTGAATGTCATTGGCTTCGAGCACATCAAAGACTTGTATGCGCATGATCCTACTTTTGCAATTCCTTATGCCAAGTGTTTGACACATACATCTTGGGAATGCTATTACATCAAAGAATATTATCTTATGAGAGCTAACAAACTTTGCATCCCTGAGTCTTCTCTTCGTTTGTTACTTTTGCAAGAATCTCATGGAGGAGGACTAATGGGACACTTTGGACGCGACAAGACATTTGCTACGCTCTCTAAGAACTATTTTTGGCCCAAGATGTTCCACGACGTCTCATGCTTCACCACCCGATGTTCGACATGTCGCAAAGCTAAGTCCAAAGCTCAATCCCATGGTCTATATACACCCCTTCCAATTCCATATCACCCATGGGAAGATATTAGCATGGATTTTGTACTTGGTTTGCCTAGGACTTGAAATGGAAAGGATTCTGTGTTTGTTTTTGTGGACCGATTCTCAAAAATGGCTCATTTCTTTCCTTGCAACAAGATAGCCGATTCTTCACATGTTGCAAATCCTTTTTGTAGGGAAATCTTGCGCCTACATGGAGTACCAAAGACGATTGTCTCGGACCACGAAGTCAAGTTCTTGAGTTACTTTTGGAAGACCTTATGTGCCAAGCTCAAAATCAAGCTACTATTCTCCACGGCATACCATCCGCAAACCGACGGCAAACGGAAGTGACGAACCGAACGCTCTCCACTCTACTACGCGTGTTGATCAAGAGGAACATCAAGGAGTGGGAAGAGTGCCTACCCATCGCCGAGTACGCCTACAACCGTGCAAGACATTCGACTAGCGGCAAGTCCCCCTTCGAGGTTGTCTATGGTTTCAACCCATTGTTCCCATTGGACATTCTTCCTCTATCACTACAAGAGCGCATCAATATTGGATCTTGGAATTGGAATCGTTTGAAATTGGAGTTCCACCAAAAAATTTATCCTATGCATCTAGTTCATTGTGATTGGAATTATATATATAAGTTTTGGCCTCGTCAAGGAGAAAGTATCACTCTAGCTTGGGGGAGGCTTAAGTCAATGTTATATTCATGCCCCAATCATGAGCTCTCAAGAGAAATTATTATCCAGAATTTTTATGCTCGGCTTTCTCGTAATGATCAATCCATGCTTGATACTTCTTGTACTGGTTCTTTCATGAAGAAGACTATTGAATTTCGGTGGGATCTTTTGAAAAGAATTAAACGCAACTCTGAAGATTGGGTACTCGATAAAGGTAAAGATTCAGGTATTAAACTTAAATATGATTGTGTTAATTTTTTTATGAATACCGATGCTTTTCAAAAGTTTAGCACTAAATGTGGACTTGACTCTGAGATAGTAGCCTCCTTCTGTGAATCATTTGCTACTCATGTTGATCTCCCTAAGGAGAATTGGTTTAAATATCACCCACCTATCAAAGAAGAAATTAAAGAACCGGTACCAATTAAAGAAGAAACCATAATTTATAATGTTGATCCAGTTGTTCCCTCTGCTTATATTGAGAAACCACCTTTCCCTGTTAGGATAAAGGAACATGCTAAAGTTTCAACTGTGGTCAACAAAGGCTATATTAGAACACCTAAGCCTGATGAAAAAAATCAAAGTAGAACCTAGTATTGCTATGGTTAAAGATCTATTGGAAGAAAATGTAGATGGGCATGTTATTTACTTCTGTGAAGAAGCTGCTAGAATTGCCAAACCTGACAAAAAGGATAAACATAGACCTGTTGTTGGCATGCCCGTTGTCTCAGTTAAAATAGGAGATCACTGTTATCATGGTTTATGTGACATAGGTGCTAGTGTGAGTGCTATTCCTTACACCTTATATCAAGAAATTATGAATGACATAGCACCCGCAGAGATAGAAGATGTAGATGTTACTATTAAACTTGCTAATAGAGACACTATATCACCAATTGGGATTGTTAGAGATGTTGAAGTCTTGTGTGGGAAAATAAAATACCCTACTGATTTTCTTGTTCCTGGTTCCTCACAAGATGACTTTTGTCCCATAATCTTTGGTAGACCTTTCTTGAACACCGTTAATGCTAGAATAGACTGTGAGAAACAAATTGTCGGTGTTAGTTTTGGTGATGAGTCTCATGAGTTTAATTTTTCCAAGTTTAGTAGAAAGCTTCATGAAAAAGAATTGCCTAGTAAGGATGAAATAATTGGTCTTGCTTCTATTGTTGTATCACCTACTAATCCTTTAGAACAATATTTGCTAGACCATGAAAATGATTTACATATGCATGAAAGAAATGAAATAGATAAGATTTTCTTTAAACAATGTCCTCTACTTAAACACAATTTGCCTATTGAAACTCTAGGAGGTCCTCCTCCACCTAAAGGTGATCCTATGTTTGAATTAAAACAATTGCTAGACACTTTGAAATATACTTATCTTGATGAAAAGAAGATATATCCTGTTATTATTAGTGCTAACCTTTCAGAACATGAAAAAGAAAGATTATTGAAAGTTCTAAGGAAGCATCGAGCTGCGATTGGATATACTCTCGATGATTTAAAGGGCATTAGTCCCACTCTATGTCAGCACAAAATTAATATGGAACCTGATGCTAAACCCGTTGTTGATCAGCAACGTCGGTTAAATACGAAGATGAAAGAAGTGGTAAGAAGGGAAATATTAAAACTTCTGGAAGTAGATATAATCTATGCTATAGCTTATAGTAGATGGGTAAGTCCTGTTCATTGTGTCCCTAAGAAAGGAGGTATAACTGTTGTTCCTAATGAAAAGAATGAACTTATTCCACAAAGAATTGTTACATGCTATAGAATGGTAATTAATTTTATAAATTAAACAAAGAAACTAGAAAAGATCATTACCCTCTGCCTTTTATTGATCAAATGCTAGAAATATTATCTAAGCACACACATTTTTGCTTTTTGACGGATATTCTGGTTTTTCCCAAATACCTGTTTCTCAACCTGATCAAGAAAAGACCACTTTTACTTGTCCCTTTGGAACCTATGCTTATAGACGTATGCCTTTCAGTTTATGTAATGCACATGCTACCTTTCAAAGATTTTGACTTTTGTGAAAAGATTGTTGAGGTTTTCATGGGCGACTTCTCTGTTTATGGGAAATCTTTTGATGATTGTTTAAGCAATCTTGATCGAGTTTTGCAGGGATGTGAGCAAACAAATCTTGTCTTGAATTGGGAGAAGTTCCACTTTATGGTTAATGAAGGCATTGTCTTGGGTCATAAAATTTTTGAAAGAGGTATTGAAGTAGACAAAGCTAAGGTTGATGCAATTGAGAAAATTCCATGTCCTAAAGATATAAAAGGTATTCGTAGTTTCTTAGGTCATGCTAGTTTCTATAGGAGATTTATCAAAGACTTCTCTAAAATTTCTAGGCCTCTTACGAATCTTTTTCAAAAGGATATTCCTTTTGTTTTTGATGATGATTGTTTAGAAGCCTCAGAAACACTCAAGAAAGCCTTAATTTCTGCACCTATTGTTCAACCACCTGATTGGAACTTGCCTTTTGAAATTATGTGTGATGCTAGTGATTATGCTGTTGGTGCTGTTCTAGGACAAAGAGTTGATAAGAAATTGAATGTTATTCATGATGCTTGTAAAACTAGACAATCCTCAACGAAACTATGCTACTATTGAAAAAGAATTCTTAGCAGTGGTGTTTGCTTGTGATAAATTTAGACCTTATATTATTGATTCCAAAGTAACGGTTCACACCGACCATGCTGCTATTAAATATCTTATGGAAAAGAAAGATGCTAAACCTAGACTTATTCGATGGGTTCTCTTGTTACAAGAATTTCATTTACATATCATTGATAGAAAAGGAGCTGAGAACCCCGTAGCTGATAATTTATCTAGGCTTGAAAATGTGCCTGATGACCCACTACCTATTGATGATAGTTTTCCTGATGAGCAGTTAGCTGCAATAAATGTTACTCATAGTACTCCTTGGTATGCTAACTATGCTAATTACATTGTTGCTAAATATTTACCACCTAGCTTTACATACCAACAAAAGAAAAAAATTCTTCTATGATTTAAGACATTACTTTTGGGATGACCCACATCTTTATAAAGAAGGAGTAGATGGTATTATTAGACGTTGTGTACCTGAGCATGAACAGGGACAAATCCTACGGAAATGTCACTCTGAAGCTTATGGAGGGCATCATGCTGGAGATAGAACTGCTCACAAGGTATTGCAATCTAGATTTTATTGGCCTACTCTCGTCAAGGATGCCCGTAAGTTCGTCTTATCTTGTGATGAATGTCAAAGAATAGATAATATCGGTAAGCGTCAAGAAATGCCTATGAACTATTCACTTGCTGTTGAACCATTTGATGTTTGGGGATTTGATTACATGGGACCTTTTCCTTCCTCTAATGGGTATACACATATTTTGGTTGCTGTTGATTATGTTACTAAATGGGTAGAAGCTATTCCAACCAGTAGTGCTGATCACAACACCTCTATTAAAATGCTTAAGGAAGTTACTTTCCCAAGGTTTGGAGTCCCCAATATTTAATTACTGATGGTGGTTCACACTTTATGCATGGTGCTTTCCGTAAAATGCTTGCCAAGTATGATGTTACCCATAGAATTGCATCACCTTATCATCCTCAGCCTAGTGGTCAAGTGGAACTTCGCAATAGAGAAATACAATTAATTTTGCAAAAGACTGTCAATAGGTCCAGGAAGAATTGGTCTAAGAAATTAGATGATGCACTTTGGGCTTATAAAACATCATATAAAAATCCTATGGGTCTCCTTATAAAATGGTTTATGGAAAAGCTTGTCATTTGCCTCTTGAGTTAGAACATAAAGCATATTGGGCCATCAAAGAGCTCAACTATGATTTCAAACTTGCTGGTGAAAAGATGTTATTTGATATTAGTTCTTTAGATGAATGGAGAACCCAAGCTTATGAAAATGCAAAATTATTCAAAGAAAAAGTTAAAAGATGGCATGACAAAAGAATCCAAAAGCGTGAGTTTAAAGTCGGAGAATATGTTCTTTTGTACAACTCTCATTTCAGATTCTTTGCAGGAAAACTCCTCTCAAAATGGGAAGGCCCCTATGTTATCGAGGAGGTTTATCGGTCTGGAGCCATCAACATAAATAATGCCAAAGGTACTAACCCAAAGGTTGTCAATGGGCAACGAATAAAACATTATATCTCAGGTACACCTATTAATGTTGAAAGCAATATTATCCAAACTTTGACACCGGAAGAACACATAAAAGAGTCCTTCCGGAACGCTCCAGAATCATGAAAGTAAGGAGATACGTGATACGGTAAGTAAACAGACTCCGAAAAATCCGCAAAAATATTTTCTGTCAGTTTTGGAATATTTAGAAAAATAGGAAACTTCCAGGAAGCGTACCCTGGTGGGCACAAGACACCAGGGCGCGCCACGCCCAGGTGGGTTGTGCCCACCTGGGACACCTTCCGGACTCCGTTTTTCTACAATTTGCTTGTCCCCAAGATAAAAAATCTATATATACTCCCCGAACCTGTTGATCACCCTATCAGAGAGAAATCCTCTGTTCTCTTTTCTTGCTGTTTTTTGCGCAGTTCTGAAAATATGCCGTCCCAAGACTCCGACGGAGAGAGCTATGTCTCACATCTCATTGTTGACCCAAAGACTTATGGGGGCCTATCTCCTTATGGTCGAACTACAGATGACGAGGAGGATGATTACTTGATGAGAATCGATGATTCAAGCTCGGAGGAGGAGGATGTTTCTCTACCTCAACCTGGGGATATGCACATGGAGTTCAAGAAGTCAAGTCTCCCTAAGAGAGCTAACCGGTCTAAAAACCAGTCTATCCCTTTTCGTTTTCGGCAGAAAAGCAAAGGGGATTTATGTGACAAGATCTTGAAGCTGGAGCTGGAAGTCGATGATTTAAAGGAGGAAATTTCTCTCCTCAACTACAATATGAAAAAGTTGAAGGCACAATTGCCATCACCACCACCTTCTTCATCACCATAGGAAAACTGAGTATCGTGTATGGACACTCCCCTTGGCTTCCGCCAAGCTTGGGGGAGGTGCCCCGGTATCGTATCATCCCACTATATTTTTGCCTTTACTTATTTTAGTTCGATCTTTTGCTTTAGATGAATAAAAGTTTAGTTCGATCCTTTCTTCTTTGAGAGTTTGCTTAGTGATCTATCCTTGTAATCATGTGCAAGATATATAATAAAGTTTAGTTTGAGTTTCTGATTTCTTTACTTTCATGTTGCAAATAAAAGAAACAAAATAAGGAAGAAAAAGAGAAAGGAAATAAATAAAGGGAAAGGAATTATGAAAAAGATCATATACTAATCTTATGGTAGGTGATGACAGCACATAAGAAAAAGTATAAGTAGAAAATTTTATCAGAGATTGACAAACATAGGATTAGTCAATGATGCAACTCATGAAAGAATTAATAAGGGAAGAGAAGATTCACATATAAATATACTATCCTAGAAATCTTTTGTGATTGTGAGCCCTCATTAAAATATTAGATGCCAAAATTGTTGACGTTGGACAAGGAAGACAACTTAATGGTTTATGTTTGTTTATATTCACATAGAAGTCATATGTCATGGATCCTTTAACATGTGGTGCTTGCCCCTATCTTTGCTAGCCAAAAATTCTGCACTAAGCAGAGATACTACTTGTGCATCCAAAAACCCTTAAACCCAAATCTTATTTTCAAGAGTCCACCATACCTACCTAGGGATTGAGCAAGATCCCTCAAGTAAGTTGTCATCGGTGCAAAAAGGCAATAAAAATTGCTTCTAAAAGTGTGAGATCATTTAGTGTAAGATAAAATTGAGCGTTGTACGAACTTGTGGTGGTGAAGAATAAAAGCGATAGACTGCATAATAAAGGTTGCTATCACAAGGGGCAATACAACATGACGTTCTTTTGCACAAAGGGGTTGAGCATACAAAACAATAAGCGCATGGCAACCTCTGCTTCCCTCTGCGAAGGGCCTATCTTTTACTTTTATGTATTTACTTTTATTGTAACATCCCAAATTTTCAATTTGGAATGTTATACATAGGTCATCATATGCATATCCTATTTTATTTGCATCTCGTTTGCGATCCTAGAAATCCTAAGCAACTCAAGGACCCACGGAGAGAGTTGGGGATTTCACTATTTTCATATTTGAATTTTTCTCAAATTTGAAAAGAGGATCACTTTGGTTTTAATATTTTCTCTCCAAAATATTTCCAATATAAAAATAAAAGAGAGGAGATAAAAGGACTTCTCCAAAGTAAAAGAAATATTGGAGGAAAAATGTTAAAATCCAATAAATATTTTTATTTGGATTTTTATTGCTATTTTATTTGAATTAGAAAAATATGCATTTTGCAAAATTGCAATTTTAGGCCAGAAAAATGTTCACTTTGTTTTAAATATTTTATTTAGACGGCAAAAATTGCTTTTGACATTTTTAGAACTTTTTTACATTTATTTAGGATTTTCTTTGGCGGATTTGTTTAAAATAAATTTTTTTTCGCCCGACTAGGCAAACGGCCCAGCCGAGCGGGCCGAAGCCCAACCGCGCCACCGCCTTCCGCTCTGACTCGGGACCGGAGTCCCGAGCGCCCGCGCCGCCGCTGCCGAGTCCCATCGGGACACGCCTCCCGAGGCCGTGCCCCTTGCCCAAGCCGCCGCCCCCAAGGCCTTTATAAGCGCCGCCCCCGCCGCCTCTTCCGCCACCCCGCCACCGCCGCCTCCGAAGCTACGCCGCTGCCGTTAGCCGCCGCCGCCGCCGCTCGCCGCTACTGCGTTCGGATCCCGCCGCCGCTGCCGGTTTTGTCCGGTTATTCGTCGGTTTATTTTCCGTAAACCCTAGATCTAGTTCGTTTTTTATATAAATCGGTTTTCCTCGGTTTTCTCGGTTTAGAGCTATTTTGTGAACGTTCGTTCGTTTAGATCTAATAACGAACGAATTCGTTCGTTTGTCTCTGTTTGTGGACATTCGTCCGATAGATTTTTCTTTTATCTTTATTTTCAGCCTGGGACCTATCCACGAATATTTTTATCGCAGATTAGCCCCTGATCTTCAAACCCTCGTAACTTTTCAACCGTTCGTCCAAATCCAGTGAAACCAACGCCAAAATATTCGTCTCGAACCCCTCTTTCCAATTAATCAACTTGAACATGATTTTGAAAATTTAAATTTTGGTTTCAAGCAGATTTGAATTCGAAGTTCTTTTGATCGTAGTTTCAGTTCCGTAGCTCCGATTGATTGATTCTTTTTGCAAATCGAAGCTCTTCAGTTGAACTTTCAGTTTGGACTTTCTTATTTGAGTTTTACCCTTGCATATATGCTTGAGTGCTTATGTATGCTATTGTTTGTTTGCGATAGAATTTCCGGAGTGCGAAGCGTGCTACTACAAGTCTCTAGGGTTTGCAGATCGTCAGCAAGGCAAGTAACACTTTGATCATACCCCTTTATTACCCAGTTTTTATGCATTAGTTCCAATCCTCAAACATTGCATGAGTAGGATCTGATTAATATGCGGGTATTGGGAAGTAGATGATGAGGTAGAACCTATTGCCCTTTTATTATCAAACCCTAGGAGTTACTTCTATGTTATGCTTATACTGCTATGCTATGCTCGTAGACGTGGATTGGTTGAGTGTATCCATGATAGATGTGAGAGTTGTTAATTAGGGGTTAACTTAAGGTGGCTACTTAAATACGCATCTGGGTGGATTGGTTGCGGGCTCCTGGAGAATCCAGTGTTGTCCTAGGATATCCCGGAGTACCCGTGATCATCCTATGGTTCGCCACCCAGGCTCAAAGGGATCATAAGATTATTCATGCTAGAAACTTCCGTGTGCAGCCACAAGCCATTATGGGCTCTGGCATAGTTGAGTATGTTGCGTGACCTCTTTCTGTGGTAGGCTAGCAGATGTAGGGGAAAGTAGGTGTAACTGTCTACCCAGAGTAAAGAGTAAATGCTTCTGAAAGACTGTGTCTCGGTCATCCGTTTCTCAAACACCATGTAGTGCGAGAAATCCAACGGAGGAGATCGAGTCTTGTGGGGAAAAGTGCGCAAACCTCTACAGAGTGTACAAACTAATCATGGTTAGCTGTGTCCCCGGTTATGGACATCTTGAGTATCTGGTTCTTGAATTGTCATGTTGATCTCATCACTCTAAAATTAATTTTTTGGGTTATTAATACTGCTTAATTGGGATTGAGTTGGAGGAACCTTCTCAATGATTATCAACTACCATGATATTTAAACAAAATATATTCCTTTGTTGTAGGGAAAAATTTGGTTTTCGCAAAAACCATGATAACCATAGAGCCTGCACCAGCCATATATGCATGTAGTGTTAGCATTTACCTGTTCATTGCTCTACTATGTTATTTTGCCAGCATATTCCATGCGCTTACCCGTTTCGGGCTGCAACGTATTATGTTGCAGACTTTTCAGACGAAGAGTAAGGTGCGCTAGGTCGTTGTCGTGCACTCAACTATGCCGTTGGAGTTGAGGGACTCATTTACCTTTGATGCTTCCGCAGTTATTTTATTTAGTTGGCCTTAAGCCATATTATTGTAATAAGTTCTCTTTTGAGACATTCAATGTAATAAGTGTGTAATTGCACTCTATTATAAATCCTTCAAGGACTGTGTGTGTCAGCATTACCGATCCAGGGATGACACGTATGCACAGAGATTTGACCGTCTGAGGTCGGATCGCTACAAGATGGTATCAGAGCACACGCTGATTGTAGGACACGATCACTAAGATAAGCCATAGGTCACTCTTCTCTACTCATTTCTGACTCCTCTCCATTTTCCACTCTATAGATGGCGGACCCAAGGAACAAGTTTGCTCAACCGGATGAAGACACACCTTTTGGTCGACACTTGAAGGAAGTCACTAGGTACCTAAACATCGGAATACCAAGCTTCACCGGGACCTACACCGCCACTTTACTTGAAGAGGGGCGTTGGATGATTCGAGTTCAAGTTCCAGGAAGGACATTCACGCCAGTTACCGAGCCCATAGAGTTTTCCTTTGATGCACCAACCTGGAGTCTAGGAAAGAGCATGGCAGCTCACATCGCCATGGGACGCATCGGCGAAGTTTATCACAAGGATCTCAAGGACACCATCTACCAGATATGTGGGCGCCGAGATGAGCAATGGGAGATGATCAGCACCAGGAGGGACAGGTCCATTGTAGCTTTCATCCAGGAGTTAAACCAGCACATTCGTCGCCAGGAGGACCAAATGTGCCCAAGCATGATAGAACTGAAGAAGGTGATGACCAGGAACATGGAGCTTGAAGAGGAACTCAAGTCTACACGCGATGGATATGAGGAGGAAATCGCAATACTAGTAGAAAAGAATGACGACTTGACGAGGAAGCTAGGAGTATTCATGGGAGACCCCGCACCAGGAGGAGATGACGACCATCCCGAGGACTAAATCATCATCAACGACACTGACTCCGACCCCGAGAGTAGTGATGATGATTATGAAGACGAAGCTAGAGCAGATATCATGGAGTCTTCCACCGATCAAAATTTCTAGATGACCACCATATTATTAGTAGTATTTCCCCCATGTATATAGTAGTAGTCCAAGTATTTTGTAATGGTAGCTAGATCGATTGTATGCCCTTGTTTGATTTGAGTGGTGTGATATTATGTGTTTGTCTCATGTGCATATGGGTAGTGTTTTCTCACTAGACCTCACTCTATTCTAATCTCTCCCCTCTAAACCCATCAGATGCCTCCGAGACGTGACCCCGGATTTGCCTTCCCACCGAAGCTCACTCAGTTGATCCAACAGCAGAATGCCTTGATGCAGCTACTAGTCCAGAACCAAGGCAACAACAACAACACACCGCCACCACCTCTAGTTGACAACTTAGCCCGTTTTCTGAGGTTGAATCCGCCGGTGTTTTCCAGTAGCACCGAGCCGATTATTGCTGATGACTGGCTACGCAGAAGGGAGTTGACCATCGTAGGTTGCACAGATGCTGAGAAGGTGCATTTGGCCGCACATCAATTGGATGGACCCGCAGCCTCATGGTGGGAGAATTACACAGACACTTTCCCCATAGCCAATGTCACTTGGGATCAGTTTCAGCAAGCGTTCCGCACTGCACATGTCTCAACTGGAGCTATGAGCATGAAGAAGCGTGAGTTTCGCAACTTACGCCAGGGAAATCGTACTGTGGGGTAGTACGTGGATGAGTTCAGTAAGTTAGCTCGCTATGCCTCGGATGATGTGGCAACAGACGCCGCGAAGCAGGAGAAGTTTATGGAAGGGCTGAATGATGAGCTGAGTATGCAGTTGATGGTAGCAACATTTACTAACTACCAGGAGTTGGTAGACAGGGCTCTTATGATTGAAGGGAAGCATCAACAGATAGAGAGCCGCAAAAGGAAGTATGGCCAAGGGAAGTACAATTCAGGAGCTCAACAGAGACCTCGTTTTACCCCGAACTCGAGAGGACACACCCACCACAACCATGGAGGCCACACTCACAATGGAGGAAGTTCGCATAACCACAGTGGCCCCAAGAATGGGAATGCAAATGGAGGAAGCAGCAGCCAGAACCGTTCCAACCCAGCAACGCCCGCTAAGAAGGATCTAAGTCACATTACTTGTTTCAAGTGTAGGAAGACTGGACACTACGCCACCGAGTGTTCTGAAGCAAAGATGGAAATGGCAATGGAAGCTCTGGGAAGAAGCCCAACCCTTTCAACAGGGGACAAGTGAACCATGTTAACATGGAGGAGGTTGAAGAGCAGCCAGATGCAGTTATAGGTAAGTTTTTGGTTAAGTCATTTACTGCAATCGTTCTTTTTGATACTGGTGCATCGCATTCATACATTTCAAGGGGATTTATGGATAAGTATAAGTTGCTCACCAAGGTTCTTAGGACACCTATGTTAGTAAGCTCGCCAGGAGCAGAGTATATGGCAAGCCAAGGATGTTTTCAGATGCCATTAACCGTAGGTAGGCATGTTTTCCCCTCAGACTTAATAATTCTGGAGTCACAAGGATTGGATGTGATACTAGGCATGGATTGGCTATCGATGTATGGGGGAAACATTGATTGCGCCAGTAAGTCAATTATGCTCACCACCCCGGAGGGAAAAAAGGATTATGTATGTATCCAGGCATGCGCCAAGGAGGACCCAAGTAAATTCCCTCTCAGGAGTTGTTCAGGAGGAAGTGCATGTAGTGAAGGATTATCCAGATGTATTTCCACAGGAACTACCAGGCATGCCGCCGGATCGAGACATTGAGTTTTTGATAGAGCTGTTGCCAGGCACCGGACCAATATCAAAGAGACCATACTGGATGCCCGCAAATGATCTGGAGGAGATTAAGAAGCAGATTAAGGAGTTATTGGAGAAAGGTTACATTCGACGAAGTTCGTCTCCATGGGGAGCCCCAGTGCTCTTAGTTGAGAAGAAGGATGGATCTTTGAGAATGGTTGTTGATTATCGTGCATTAAATGAAGTGACGATCAAGAACAAGTACCCACTACCGATGATCAATGATTTGTTTGACCAGCTGGAAGGAGCTAAAGTATTCTCCAAGATCGATCTGCGATCGGGATACCACCAGCTGAAGATCCGAGAACATGATATACCTAAGACAGCCTTTACCACGAGGTACGGGCTATATGAGTACACGTTTATGTCTTTTGGATTGACAAATGCCCCTGCCTATTTCATGAGTATGATGAATAAAGTGTTCATGGATTTCTTGGATAAGTTTGTTGTGGTGTTCATTGATGATATTTTGGTATACTCGAAGAATGAAGAGGAACACAAGGAGCATTTGCGTTTAGTTCTTGAAAAGCTCAGGGAACATCAGTTATATGCCAAGTTTAGCAAATGTGAGTTTTGGTTGAAAGAAGTTGGATTTCTTGGACGTGTTATATCAGGAGAGGGTATAGCAGTAGACCCTACCAAGGTTCAGTCAGTCACTGATTGGCTAGCACCCACCTTAGTAGGGGAGATCCGCAGTTTTCTTGGACTCGCGAGATACTACCGGAGGTTCACTGAGAATTTCTCCAAGATTGCAAAACCTATGATGGAGTTGTTGAAGAAGGACACTAAGTTCAAATGGACAGATGAATGTGAGGAAAGTTTTCAGGAGTTGAAGAAACATTTGGTTACAGCCCCAGTGCTGATTCTGCCGGATATACACAAGGATTTCCAAGTGTATTGCGAAGCTTCTTGCTTAGGACTTGGAGGTGTACTTATGCAAGACGGAAGAGTTGTTTCATATGCCTCACGACAGCTTCGACCGCATGAATTGAATTATGCCACGCATGATTTGGAGTTAGCAGCTGTAGTTCATGCACTCAAGACCTGGAGACACTTTCTTATTGGAAACCGTTGTGATGTGTACACGGATCACAAGAGTCTGAAGTACATTTTCACACAGAAGGAGCTGAATCTCAGGCAAAGGAGATGGTTGGAGCTTATAAAGGATTATGATATGAAGCTACACTATCATCCAGGCGAAACCAATGTCATAGCAGACGCTTTAAGCCGGAAGAATTATGCCAATACCCTCATAAGCGGAGGATTACCAAAGGAGTTAGCCGAAGACCTCAGGGAGCTTTGTTTGGAGATAGTTCCCCGAGGTTTTGTCGCAGCAATGGAGGTTCAGTCAACATTATTGGGAAAGTTCGAGAAGCTCAGAAGGATGATAAGGAGATTGTTGAGATAAAGGAGAAGACGAGCAAAGGAAAAGCCAAAGGTTTTCATGAGGATGAGCACGACACTTTATGGTTTGAGGACCGTGTATATGTACCCAATAATGCAGAAATCTGGAAGTTAATACTACATGAAGCTCATGACTCGCCATACTCGATTCACCCAGGAAACACCAAAATTTATTTGGATTTGAAGGAGCGTTTCTAGTGGACAGGTATGAAGAAGGATATTGCCGAGTATGTAGCTGTATGTGATGTATGTCAGAGAGTGAAGGCAGAACATCGGAAGCCAGCAGGATTACTGCAGCCTATGCCGATACCCAAATGGAAGTGGGACAAGCTTGGCATGGATTTCATCACCGGATTACCTAGGACACGATCGGGATATGATTCTATCCGGGTAGTAGTGGATCGTTTGACCAAAGTGGCTCACTTTATCCCAGTGAAAACCACCTATACGAGTGCGAAGTTGGCAAAGATATATATGACCAGGATCATATGTGTGCATGGAGTTCCGAGGACCATCGTATCAGATAGAGGAACACAGTTTACTTCGAAGTTTTGGCATCAGCTGCACCAGACTTTCCGTACCAGGCTAGAGTTCAGTACAACCTTTCACCCGCAGACAAATGGACAGACCGAGAGAGTCAATTAGATTCTGGAGGACATGTTGAGAGCTTGTGCGCCAGATTATGGGTCTAGTTGGGATGATAATCTGCCTTATGCGGAGTTCTCATACAACAACAGTTATCAAGCCAGTTTGAAGATGGCACCTTTCGAAGCCTTGTATGGAAGGAGGTGCAGGACACCGTTAATGTGGGATGAAGTTGGAGACCGATAGTTGTTCGGACCAGATTTGATCAAAGAGTCCGAAGAGAAGGCTAAGTTGATTCGCGACAGACTAAAGGTAGCTCAGTCCAGGTAGAAAAGTTACACAGATTCAAAACGCAAGGAGGTAGTCTATGAAATCGGAGACAGAGCATATCTTCGTGTGTCACCTCTCCGAGGAGTTAAACGTTTTGGAGTTAAGGGAAAGTTAGCCCCGAGATTTGTAGGACCATACCGAGTTTTGGAACGTATGGGAGAAGAGGCCTACAAGTTGGAGTTACCCGAAGGACTGTCGGGAGTTCATGATGTGTTTCACATTTCCCAGTTGAAGAAGTGCCATGCAGAGATGGCCGATATTCCTCTGAGAGATACAGTGCCCCTGGAAGCAATTCAGTTGGATAGTGATTTGACCTACGAGGAGAAACCCGTCAAGATTCACGAGTTTGCAAGCCGAGTTACACGCAGCAAGGTTATCAAGTTTTGCAAAGTTTAGTGGAGCCACCATACCGAGGATGAAGCCACCTGGGAATGAGAGGAAGACCTACGGAAAGACCACCCGCACCTATTTTCTAGCCAACCCGAATCTCGAGGGCGAGATTCATCCTAAGGGGGGTAGGTTTGTAACATCCCAAATTTTCAATTTGGAATGTTATACATAGGTCATCATATGCATATCATATTTTATTTGCATCTCGTTTGCGATCCTAGAAATCCTAAGCAACTCAAGGACCCACGGAGAGAGTTGGGGATTTCACTATTTTCACATTTGAAGTTTTCTCAAATTTGAAAAGAGGATCACTTTGGTTTTAATATTTTTCTCTCCAAAATATTTCCAATATAAAAATAAAAGAGAGGAGACAAAAGGACTTCTCCAAAATAAAAGAAATATTGGAGGAAAAATCTTAAAATCCAATAAATATTTTTATTTGGAATTTTATTGCTATTTTATTTGAATTAGACAATATGCATTTTTCAAAATTGCATTTTTAGGCCAGAAAAATGTTCACTCTGTTCTCAATATTTTATTTAGACGGTTAAAATTGCTTTTGGCATTTTTAGAAATTTTTCATATTTATTTAGGATTTTCTTCGGCGGATTTGTTTTTTTTTAAAACGCGCCCGACTGGGCCAACGGCCTAGCCGAGCGGGCCGAAGCCCAGCCGTGCCACCGCCTCCCGCTCCGACTCGGGACCGGAGTCCCGAGCGCCCACGCCGCCGCCGCCGAGTCCCGTCGGGACACGCCTCCCGAGGCCATGCTCCTTGCCGAAGCCGCCGCCCCCCGAGGCCTTTATAAGCGCCGCCCCCGCTGCCTCTTCCGCCACCCCGCCACCACAGCCACCGCCGCCTCCCACTCCGCGCCGCCGCCGCTGCTGCTTGCCGCTGCCGCCGCTGCCGAGCCGCCGCACCGCACCGCCGCCTCGCTGCCGCGCCGCCGCCCGTGGAGCCCCGCCGCCTCGCCGTTGACCCCGCCGCCGTTCGGATCCCGCCGCCGCTGCCGGTTATTCGTCGGTTTATTTTCAATAAACCCTAGACCTAGTTCATTTTTTTTATATAGATCGATTTTCCTCGGTTTTCTCGGTTTAGAGCTATTTTGTGAATGTTCGTTCGTTTAGATCTAATAACGAACGAATTCGTTCGTTTGTCTCTGTTAGTGGACGTTCGTCCGATAGATTTTTCTTTTAACTTTATTTTCGGCCAGGGACCTATCCACGAATATTTTTATCACAGATTAGCCCCTGATCTTCAAACCCTCGCAACTTTTCAACCGTTCGTCCAAATCCAGTGAAACCAACGCCAAATCTTCGTCTCGAACCCCTCTTTCCAGTTAACCAACTTGAACATGATTTTGACAATTTAAATTTTGGTTTCAAGCAGATTTTAATTTGAAGTTCTTTTGATCGTAGTTTTAGTTCCGTAGCTCCGATTGATTGATTCTTTTTGCAAATCGAAACTCTTCAGTTGAACTTTCAGTTTGGACTTTCTTTTTTGAGTTTTACCCTTGCATCTATGCTTGAGTGCTTATGTATGCTATTGTTTTTTTGTGATAGAATTTCCGGAGTGTGAGGCGTGCTACTACGAGTCTCTAGGGTTTGCAGATCGTCAGCAAGGCAAGTAACACTTTGATCATACCCATTTATTACCCAGTTTTTATGCATTAGTTCCAATCCTCAAACATTGCATGAGTAGGATCTGATTAATATGTGGGTATTGGGAAGTAGATGATGAGGTAGAACCTATTGCCCTTTTATTATCAAACCCTGGGAGTTACTTCTACGTTATGCTTATACTGCTATGCTATGCTCGTAGACGTGGATTGGTTGAGTGTATCCATGACAGATGTGAGTGTTGTTAATTAAGGGGTTAACTTAAGGTGGCTACTTAAATACGCATCTGGGTGGATTGGTTGCGGGCACCTGGAGAATCCAGTGTTGTCCTAGGATATCCCGGAGTACCCGTGTGATCATCCTATGGTTCGCCACCCAGGCTCAAAGGGATCATAGGATTATTCATGCTAGAAACTTCCCTGTGCAGCCACAAGCCATTATGGGCTCTGGCATAGTTGAGTATGTTGCATGACCTCTTTCAGTGGTAGGCTAGCAGATGTAGGGGAAAGTAGGTGTAACTGTCTACCCAGAGTAAAGAGTAAATGCTTCTGAAAGACTGTGTCTCGGTTATCCGTTTCTCAAACACCATGTAGTGCGAGAAATCCAACGGAGGAGATCGAGTTTTTTGGGGAAAAGTGCGCAAACCTCTATAGAGTGTACAAACTAATCATGGTTAGCCGTGTCCCCGGTTATGGACATCTTGAGTATCTGGTTCTTGATTGTCATGTTGATCTCTTCACTCTAAAATTAATTTGTTCGGTTATTAATACTGCTTAATTGGGATTGAGTTGGTGGAACCTTCTCAAGGATTATCAACTACCATGATATTTAAACAAAATATATTCCTTTGTTGTAGGAAAAAATTGGCTTTTCGCAAAAACCATGATAACCATAGAGCCTCCACCAGCCATATATGCATGTAGTGTTAGCATTTACCTGTTCATTGCTCTTCTGTGTTATTTTGCCAGCATATTCCATGTGCTGACCCATTTCAGGCTGCAACGTATTATGTTGCAGACTTTTCAGATGAAGAGTAAGGTGCGCTAGGTCGTTGTTGTGCACTCAGCTATGCCGTTGGAGTTGATGGACTCATTTACCTTCGATGCTTCCGCAGTTATTTTATTTAGTCGGCCTTAAGCCATATTATTGTAATAAGTTCTCTTTTGAGACATTTGATGTAATAAGTGTGCGATTGCACTCTGTTATAAATCCTTAGAGTACTGTGTGTGTCAGCATTACCGATCCAGGGATGACACGTATGCACAGAGATTTGACTGTCTGAGGTCGGATCGCTACATTTATGCAAGGAGTCAAAGTTTCCTTTCTATTCCTTTTTATTTTTCTCCTTTGGCAAGCATCTTGTGCTAAGGAAAGATCTAGATGTTGGGGAACGTAGTAATTTCAAAAAAATTCCTACGCACACGCAAGATCATGGTGATGCATAGCAACGAGAGGGGTGAGTGTTGTCCACGTACCCTCGTAGACCGAAAGCAGAAGCGTTAACACAACGCGGTTGATGTAGTCGTATGTCTTCACGATCCGACCGATCAAGTACCGAACGCACGGCACCTCCGAGTTCAGCACACGTTCAGCTCGATGACGTCCCTCGAACTCCGATCCAGCCGAGTGTTGAGGGAGAGTTTCGTCAGCACGACGGCGTGGTGACGATGATGATGTTCTACCGACGCAGGGCTTCGCCTAAGCACCGCTACGATATTATCGAGGTGTAATATGGTGGAGGGGGGCACCGCACACGGCTAAGAGATCAATGATCAATTGTTGTGTTCATGGGGTGCCCCTGCCCCCGTATATAAAGGAGCAAGGGGGGAGGCGGCCGGCCTAGGAGGAGGGCGCGCCAAGGGGGGGAGTCCTACTCCCACTGGGAGTAGGACTCCTCCTTTCCTTGTTGGAGTAGGAGAAGGGAAGGGAGAAGGAGAAGGAAGGAAGGGGGCGCCCCCCTCCCTAGTCCAATTCGGACTAGTCCATGGGGAGGGGTGGGGCCACCCTTTGGGGCCTTTCTCTCCTTTCCCGTATGGCCCATTAAGGCCCAATACGAATTCCCGTAACTCTCCGGTACTCCGAAAAATATCCGAATCACTCGGAACCTTTCCGATGTCTAAATATAGTCGTCCAATATATCGATCTTTACGTCTCGACCATTTCGAGACTCCTCGTCATGTCCCCGATCTCATCCGGAACTCCGAACTCCTTCGGTACATCAAAACTCATAAACTCATAATAAAACTGTCATCGTAACGTTAAGCGTGCGGACCCTACGGGTTCGAGAACTATGTAGACATGACCGACACACGTCTCCGGTCAATAACCAATAGCGGGACCTGGATGCCCATATTGGCTCCCACATATTCTACGAAGATCTTTATCGGTCAAACCGCATAACAACATACGTTGTTCCCTTTGTCATCGGTATGTTACTTGCCCGAGATTCGATCGTCGGTATCTTAATACCTAGTTCAATCTCGTTACCGGCAAGTCTCTTTACTCGTTCCGTAATACATCATCTCGCAACAAACTCATTAGTTGCAATGCTTGCAAGGCTTAAGTGATGTGCATTACCGAGAGGGCCCAGAGATACCTCTCCGACAATCGGAGTGACAAATCCTAATCTCGAAATACGCCAACCCAACAAGTACCTTCGGAGACACCTGTAGAGCACCTTTATAATCACCCAGTTACGTTGTGACGTTTGGTAGCACACAAAGTGTTCCTCCGGTAAACGGGAGTTGCATAATCTCATAGTCATAGGAACATGTATAAGTCATGAAGAAAGCAATAGCAACATACTAAACGATCGAGTGCTAAGCTAACGGAATGGGTCAAGTCAATCACATCATTCTCCTAATGATATGATCCCGTTAATCAAATGACAACTCATGTCTATGGCTAGGAAACATAACCATCTTTGATCAACGAGCTAGTCAAGTAGAGGCATACTAGTGACACTCTGTTTGTCTATGTATTCACACATGTATCATGTTTCCGGTTAATACAATTCTAGCATGAATAATAAACATTTATCATGATATAAGGAAATAAATAATAACTTTATTATTGCCTCTAGGGCATATTTCCTTCAGTCTCCCACTTGCACTAGAGTCAATAATCTAGTTCACATCGCCATGTGATTTAACATCAATAGTTCACATCACCATGTGATTAACACCCATAGTTCACATCGTCATGTGACCAACACCCAAAGGGTTTACTAGAGTCAATAATCTAGTTCACATCGCTATGTGATTAACACCCAAAGAGTACTAAGGTGTGATTATGTTTTGCTTGTGAGATAATTTTAGTCAACGGGTCTGTCACATTCAGATCCGTAAGTATTTTGCAAATTTCTATGTCTACAATGCTCTGCACGGAGCTACTCTAGCTAATTGCTCCCACTTTCAATATGTATCTAGACCGAGACTTAGAGTCATCTAGATTAGTGTCAAAACTTGCATCGACGTAACCCTTTACGACGAACCTTTTGTCACTTCCATAATCGAGAAACATATCCTTATTCCAGTAAGGATAATTTTGACCGCTGTCCAGTGATCTACTCCTAGATCACTATTGTACTCCCTTGCCAAAATCAGTGTAGGGTATACAATAGATCTGGTACACAGCATGGCATACTTTATAGAACCTATGGCCGAGGCATAGGGAATGACTTTCATTCTTTTTCTATCTTCTGCCGTGGTCGGGCTTTGAGTCTTACTCAATTTCACACCTTGTAACACAGGCAAGAAACTCTTTCTTTGACTGTTCCATTTTGAACTACTTCAAAATCTTGTTAAGGTATGTACTCATTGAAAAAACTTATCAAGCGTCTTGATCTATCTCTATAGATCTTGATGCTCAATATGTAAGCAGCTTCACCGAGGTCTTTCTTTGAAAAACTCCTTTCAAACACTCCTTTATGCTTTGCAGAATAATTCTACATTATTTCCGATCAACAATATGTCATTCACATATACTTATCAGAAATGTTGTAGTGCTCCCACTCACTTTCTTGTAAATACAGGCTTCACCGCAAGTCTGTATAAAACTATATCCTTTGATCAACTTATCAAAGCGTATATTCCAACTCCGAGATACTTGCACCAGTCCATAGATGGATCGCTGGAGCTTGCATATTTTGTTAGCACCTTTAGGATTGACAAAACCTTCTGGTTGCATCATATACAACTCTTCTTTAATAAATCCATTAAGGAATGCAGTTTTGTTTATCCATTTGCCAGATTTCATAAAATGCGGCAATTGCTAACATGATTCGGACAGACTTAAGCATAGATACAAGTGAGAAACTCTCATCGTAGTCAATACCTTAAACTTGTCGTAAACCTTTTGCGACAATTCTAGCTTTGTAGATAGTAACACTACTATCAGCGTCTGTCTTCCTCTTGAAGATCCATTTAATCTCAATGGCTCGCCGATCATTGGGCAAGTCAATCAAAGTCCATACTTTGTTCTCATACATGGATCTCATCTCAGATTTCATGGCCTCAAGGCATTTTGCGGAATCTGGGCTCACCATCGCTTCTTCATAGTTCGTAGGTTCGTCATGGTCTAGTAACATAACCTCCAGAACAGGATTACCGTAAAACTCTGGTGCGGATCTTACTCTGGTTTGACCTACGAGGTTCAGTAATAACTTGATCTGAAGTTCCATGATCATCGTCATTAACTTCCTCACTAATTGGTATAGGCGTCACAGAAACTGGTTTCTGTGATGAACTACTTTCCAATAAGGGAGCAGGTACAATTACCTCATCAAGTTCTACTTTCCTCCCACTCACTTCTTTCGAGAGAAACTCCTTCTCTAGAAAGGATCCATACTTAGCAACGAATGTCTTGCCTTCGGATCTGTGATAGAAGGTGTACCCAACTGTCTCCTTTGGGTATCCTATGAAGACACATTTCTCCGATTTGGGTTTGAGCTTATCAGGATGAAACTTTTTCACATAAGCATCGCAACCCCAAACTTTAAGAAACGACAACTTTGGTTTCTTGCCAAACCACAGTTCATAAGATGTCGTCTCAACGGATTTAGATGGTACCCTATTTAACGTGAATGTAGCTGTCTCTAATGCATAACCCCAAAACGATAGTGGTAGATCGGTAAGAGACATCATATATTGCACCATATCTAATAAAGTACGGTTACGATGTTCGGACACACCATTACACTGTGGTGTTCCAGGTGGCGTGAGTAGTGAAACTATTTCACATTGTTTTTACTGAAGGCCAAACTCGTAACTCAAATACTCTTCTCCACGATCAGATCGTAGAAACTTTATTTTCTTGTTACGATGATTTTCCACTTCACTCTGAAATTATATGAACTTTTCAAATGTTTCAGACTTCTGTTTCATTAAGTAGATATACCCATATCTGCTCAAATCATCTGTGAAGGTCAGAAATTAATGATACCTGCTACGAGCCTCAATATTCATCGGACCACATACATCTGTATGTATGATTTCCAACAAATCTGTTGCTCTCTCCATAGTTCCGGAGAACGGCGTATTAGTCATCTTGCCCATGAGGCATGGTTCGCAAGCATCAAGTGATTCATAATCAAGTGATTCCAAAATCCCATCAGTATGGAGTTTCTTCATGCGCTTTACACCAATATGACCTAAACGGCAGTGCCACAAATAAGTTGCACTATCATTATTAACTTTGCATCTTTTGGCTTCATTATTATGAATATGTGTATCACTACGATCGAGATCCAACAAACCATTTTATTGGGTGTATGACCATAGAAGGTTTTATTCATGTAAACAGAACAACAATTATTCTCTAATTTAAATGAATAACCGTATTGCAACAAACATGATCAAATCATATTCATGCTCAACGCAAACACCAAATAACACTTATTTAGGTTCAACACTAATCCCGAAAGTATAGGGAGTGTGCGATGATGATCATATCAATCTTGGAACCACTTCCAATACACATCGTCACTTCATCCTTAACTAGTTTATGTTCATGCAACTCCCGTTTCGAGTTACTACTCTTTAGCAACTGAACCAGTATCAAATACTGAGGGGTTGCTATAAACACTAGTAAGTACACATCAATAACATGTATATCCAATATACCTTTGTTCACTTTGCCATCCTTCTTATCCACCAAATACTTGGGGCAGTTCCGCTTCCAGTGACCAGTCCCTTTGCAGTAGAAGCACTTAGTCTCAGGCTTAGGTACAGACTTGGGCTTCTTCACTTGAGTAGCAACTTGCTTGCCGTTCTTTTTGAAGTTCCCCTTCTATCCCTTTGCCCTTTTCTTGAAACTAGTGGTCTTGTTAACCATCAACACTTGATGCTCTTTCTTGATTTCTACCTTCGTCGATTTCAGCATCGCGAAGAGCTCGGGAATTACTTTCGTCATCCCTTACATACTATAGTTCATCACGAAGTTCTACTAACTTGGTGATGGTGACTAGAGAATTCTGTCAATCACTATTTTATCTGGAAGATTAACTCCCACTTGATTCAAGCGATTGTAGTACCCAGACAATCTGAGCACATGCTCACTGCTTGAGCTATTCTCCTCCATCTTTTAGCTATAGAACTTGTTGGAGACTTCATATCTCTCAACTCGGGTATTTGCTTGAAATATTAACTTCAACTCCTGGAACATCTCATATGGTCCATGACGTTCAAAACGTCTTTGAAGTCCCGATTCTAAGCCGTTAAGCATGGTGCACTAAACTATCAAGTAGTCATCATATTGAGCTAGCCAAACGTTCATAACGTCTGCATCTGCTCCTGCAATAGGTCTGTCACCTAGCGGTGCATCAAGGACATAATTCTTCTGTGCAGCAATGAGGATAATCCTCAGATCACGGATCCAATCCGCATCTTTGCTACTAACATCTTTCAACATAATTTTCTCTAGGAACATATCAAAAATAAACACAGGGAAGCAACAACGCGAGCTATTGATCTACAACATAATTGCAAAATACTATCAGGACTAAGTTCATGATAAATTTAAGTTCAATTAATCATATTACTTAAGAACTCCCACTTAGATAGACATCCCTCTAATCATCTAAGTGATTACGTGATCCAAATCAACTAAACCATAACCGATCATCACGTGAAATGGAGTAGTTTTCAATGGTGAACATCACTATGTTGATCATATCTACTATATGATTCACGCTCGACCTTTCGGTCTCAGTGTTCCGAGGCCATATCTGCATATGCTAGGCTCGTCAAGTTTAACCTGAGTATTCTGCGTGTGCAAAACTGGCTTGCACCCGTTGTAGATGGACGTAGAGCTTATCACACCCGATCATCACGTGGTGTCTGGGCACGACGAACTTTGGCAACGGTGCATACTCAGGGAGAACACTTTATCTTGAAATTTAGTGAGAGATCATCTTATAATGCTACCGTCAATCAAAGCAAGATAAGATGCATAAAAGATAAACATCACATGCAATCAATATAAGTGATATGATATGGCCATCATCATCTTGTGCTTGTGATCTCCATCTCCGAAGCACCGTCATGATCACCATCGTCACCGGCGCGACACCTTGATCTCCATCGTAGCATCATTGTCGTCTCGCCAACTATTGCTTCTATGACTATCGCTACCGCTTAGTGATAAAGTAAAACAATTACATGGCGATTGCATTGCATACAATAAAGCGACAACCATATGGCTCCTGCCAGTTGCCGATAACTCGGTTACAAAACATGATCATCTCATACAATAAAATTCAGCATCATGTCTTGACCATATCACATCACAACATGCCCTGCAAAAACAAGTTAGACGTCCTCTACTTTGTTGTTGCAAGTTTTACGTGGCTGCTACGGGCTTAGCAAGAACCGTTCTTACCTACGCATCAAAACCACAATGATAGTTTTTCAAGTTGGTGTTGTTTTAACCTTCGCAAGGACCGGGCGTAGCCACACTCGGTTCAACTAAAGTGAGAGAGACAGACACCCGCCAGTCACCTTTAAGCAATGAGTGCTCGCAACGGTGAAACCAGTCTCGCGTAAGCGTACGCGTAATGTCGGTCCGGGCCGCTTCATCTCACAATACCGCTGAACCAAAATATGACATGCTGGTAAGCAGTATGACTTATATCGCCCACAACTAACTTGTGTTCTACGCGTGCATATAACATCAACGCATAAAACCAGGCTCGGATGCCACTGTTGGGGAACGTAGTAATTTTAAAAAAATTCCTACGCACACGCAAGATCATGGTGATGCATAGCAACGAGAGGGGACAGTGTTGTCCACGTACCCTCGTATTCCGAAAGCGGAAGCGTTAACACAACGCGGTTGATGTAGTCGTACGTCTTCACGATCCGACCGATCAAGTACCGAACGCACGGCACCTCCGAGTTCAGCACACGTTCAGCTCGATGACGTCCCTCGAACTCCGATCCAGCCGAGTGTTGAGGGAGAGTTTCGTCAGCACGACGGCGTGGTGACGATGATGATGTTCTACCGACGCAGGGCTTCGCCTAAGCACCGCTACGATATTATCGAGGTGTAATATGGTGGAGGGGGGCACCGCACACGGCTAAGAGATCAATGATCAATTGTTGTGTTCATGGGGTGCCCCCTGCCCCCGTATATAAAGGAGCATGGGGGGAGGCGGCCGACCTAGGAGGAGGGCGCGCCAGGGGGGGGTCCTACTCCCACCGGGAGTAGGACTCCTCCTTTCCTTGTTGGAGTAGGAGAAGGGAAGGGAGAAGGAGAAGGAAGGAAGGGGGCGCCCCCCTCCCTAGTCCAATTCGGACTAGTCCATGGGGAGGGGTGCGGCCACCCTTTGTGGCCTTTCTCTCCTTTCCCGTATGGCCCATTAAGGCCCAATACGAATTCCCGTAACTCTCCGGTACTCCGAAAAATGTCCGAATCACTCGGAACCTTTCCGATGTCCAAATATAGTCGTCCAATATATCGATCTTTACGTCTCGACCATTTCGAGACTCCTCGTCATGTCCCTGATCTCATCCGGGACTCCGAACTCCTTCGGTACATCAAAACTCATAAACTCATAATAAAACTGTCATCGTAACGTTAAGCGTGCGGACCCTACGGGTTCGAGAACTATGTAGACATGACCGAGACACGTCTCCGGTCAATAACCAATAGCGGGACCTGGATGCCCATATTGGCTCCCACATATTCTACGAAGATCTTTATCGGTCAAACCACATAACAACATACATTGTTCCCTTTGTCATCGGTATGTTACTTGCCCGAGATTCGATCGTCGGTATCTTAATACCTAGTTCAATCTCGTTACCGGCAAGTCTCTTTACTCGTTCCGTAATACATCATCTCGCAAAAAACTCATTAGTTGCAATGCTTGCAAGGCTTAAGTGATGTGCATTACCGAGAGGGCCCAGAGATACCTCTCCGACAATCGGAGTGACAAATCCCAATCTCGAAATACGCCAACCCAACAAGTACCTTCGGAGACACCTGTAGAGCACCTTTATAATCACCCAGTTACGTTGTGACGTTTGGTAGCACACAAAGTGTTCCTCCGGTAAACGGGAGTTGCATAATCTCATAGTCATAGGAACATTTATAAGTCATGAAGAAAGCAATAGCAACCTACTAAACGATTGAGTGCTAAGCTAACGGAATGGGTCAAGTCAATCACATCATTCTCCTAATGATATGATCCTATTAATCAAATGACAACTCATGTCTATGGCTAGGAAACATAACCATCTTTGATCAACGAGCTAGTCAAGTAGAGGCATACTAGTGACACTCTGTTTGTCTATGTATTCACACATGTATCATGTTTTCGGTTAATACAATTCTAGCATGAATAATAAACATTTATCATGATATAAGGAAATAAATAATAACTTTATTATTGCCTCTAGGGCATATTTCCTTCACTAGACACGTATGTCCAGTTGAATATAGATAGCATGAGTTATTATTGTTGACATCACCCTTGAGGTGAATACGTTGGGAGGCGAAACTATAAGCCCCTATCTTTCTATGTGTCCGGTTGAAACGTTTTGCTCATGTGTACGCGGTGAGTGTTAGAAACACTACAAAAAAATACACTTCCGTGATGATACGTGTTTGTCACAGTAGGTCATATTTTTTGTCATGCATGTACATCCATGACGGTTTTATGACCGAATCAAGATAGTCATACCTGTGCTATCGTAGAAGTGTTCCATGACATTACCAAAATTATCATCACGGAAGTGTCTACTTCCATGACGATAAATCGCGCGTCACAGAAGTGCTTTCGTCAAGGGTGACCAACACGTGGCATCCACCGTAACGGGTCGCCGTTAAGCTATCGGTCCGGTTTTGGATCCGATAACCCGTTAACAGCCTGGACCAATGGGAACTTTCCACGTGTAAAATTCTGATTGGCTGGAGGAAACACGTTTCAGCTAGTCAGTGGGTTAGATTGGCGCCTATGATATGTCGACACGTGCGACGGCCCACCACTGGCCCATTTAGCTTACAAAGGCTGGCCTGTTTGACTTGGTCAAAAGTTAGCTGGCTGGCCCATGAAAAGCCTGTTAATGGTCTCTTCGCAAATAGCCCATTTTACGGCACGGTAACTCACGGCCCGTTAGGGCCTACCCGAAATCGGCCCAACAACATCATGTGGGCCGTCGAATATAACACCAGCCCATTTCACTTTCGGCCCATGTATGGCTCACGACGTCTTTCGGCCCATATGAGGCCTTTCGTATCTTGAGGCCCTTTAGAGGCCCATGGTGACTCTAGCCCATAATGAACAGTAAATTTCTTTGTACCCATTAACGGCCCATGATTCACATGGGCCATTTCCAGCCCATGTTATCTTTCGGCCTACTAACAGCCCATACGTTCTTGGGCTCCTTTCCGGCCCTCGATTACTTCCGGCCCATTACTGGCCTGTTCCCCTAATGGGCCAAACTCGGCCCGTGGCCAGAGTCGGCCCGTTTGTGGCCTGTTAACCCGTTGCGCCGTTTCCAGCCCGTCCTATATTCTGGCCCATTAACGACCCGTTATGCCTGTGACAGAATTAAGCCTTTGCTGTCCTCCGGCCTGTTAACGGCCCGTTACCGTGCTGGGCCGATACCAATTACACCCGTTTACGACCCATGTAGACCCATTTATCCGATGGCCCGAGGCCCACCGATTCTACAGCCCTGTTGGAGGCCTATTTATCGACGGCCCGTAGGAGGCCCATGGATCCTACGGCCTGTAGCAGGGTCAAGGTTACCACGGTCCGTATATGGCCCATGGTTGTTGCGGCCACTAGCAAACCAGGGAAAAAGAAGACTAGGAAATAAATAAGCCCGAAACTAACGCTAGGCTATTAAGGCGATTGCACATATTACATCTACTGGGCATCAAAGATCGCCACCAGTGCAAATATAGGGAACACCCTACACTATACAAAAATGGCTTGATGTTTTCTTCAGCCGGTGGCTGCCCGTTAAGAACAAATTTTGTATCGCAACAAAACAAATTACAACTATAAAACAAAAGGAAGGTTGGCATAAAAGTTAGCAGTCTGGCAGATAAATGCACCACCAGAAGTTCAGAAGCTCAGTTCATTTGACCTGACTGTTACGTTTTCATGCTGTATTGTCCGATGGAGCACCATAACCTTCGCCTTCATTTCTCCTAGGCTCCTGAACAACATAGAAATGTCTGATAGTCTGGTTTCAAAACCATGCATATCTTGACGACATCGAACAATGTCTGTCCTTGTTTCACAAAGGGTCTCTGTTAGGGAATGGACTTGTGTCTGGAGCGCAGATATAACATTGTTTTGAGCTTGCATATCTTGATCATGAGGCAGTTTGGACGAGATTGCCTTAACAACCAACCCAGTATTACGCAGGAACGTGCTTTTGGCACTGTTAGTGGACAGGTACTGACCCACTGCAGCAAGAGCTGACATTGCGGTTATAGTTGCCTCGCCACCTTCAGAAGGTGGCGGTTCCACCATTTTTTCCATAGCTTGCTGAAAAGTTGAGTTTTACATTAGTAGTACCAGAACATAAGATATTAAGGAGGCAGCAAAACCAAACAAAATAGCTTTGGTCTATATACAGAACTTATTCTGGTGAACCCATGTAAAATATTAGTTGTATTTTATTGCAAAGTACATAATAAAACCAGGTTCCAAACATATGACCATGTACCATCGCTAATGTATTGTCTATTTCTTCACATTGTATTGAGGCTAAGGATAAAGAGACAAAGTTTATAATACGGTAAGCATAGTATGACATCATTCATATCACAAAACAACTGAGAACAGACAAACAGGCAATTGTAACGTTGTGTGGGCAAGTCCAGCACGGAACTAGATTACAGGTCAAGATCAAAGGAACATCACTCCTCTCTTTTAAACCTTGTAAGGTGCAATGATACGCTAAGACAATTGTGTATAAAATTGAAAAGAGTAATAGACATTGGCTGCAAACCATGCAGTTCAAGGCACAAGTCAGAGTAAGTAGTAGTTAAAAGGCATGAGGATTAAGGACTTACAACAGCGGCTTTGACTGGTGTAGTCATGCCCTTCTTCTTGCTGGTGTGACAGTCCTTGAAGATTTCCACACATTTGGTTCAGGTACTTTTTGGTCCTTGCGGGCTTTCCTCTGCATTTGGAACAAGTCAATATAGATCTGATAATATGGTACAGCGAAAAGAGTGAAACAACAGCTAATTACAAGAGCCTCGCAGTGTGCAATATAGCTACGAGATCCTGTCGTCTGTTGGAATTTCACTTTCGTACGGTTGGCCTTGTTCTTTGAACAGTTCACCTACAAGAAGATAGATTTGTGTGGCACATGCGTAAATAGGACTTCAACATGTGATCTGATCACATATATATAATGTACCTGATACTTCGGATCAGACCAGTGTTTAACGAGGCCTCTCCAGTCTTCATCCGATATATTTTCCACTGGAGATGTTTGGGCAAGTTCACTGTTAGCCTTGCCTTCAAAGTGAGTTTTCCTCAAGTTATACCGATACTGTCGCAGAGCAGACTTGAAAACATGGGTGCAAGCTTGTCTGGTTGCATCATCTTGGCTATCCAACTTGAACCTCATCTGTTGAAAATTATGGGAGTCTCATTATCAGCAACCTAGAAAGTATGGGACAGAGCAAGACGATATTACTAGTTTCCATACATAACCATACTTACAGATAAATGGTCGAGGAAGGTGTTGAACTGGGTTTCGTCTTTGTCATTCCTGTACTGAATCCATGTTGGGAGGATACGTACATGACACCTAACGGCAACCGCTGCCTCTGATACTAACTTGGCTGACTCTGTAGCATCACGTGGCCTTTTTAAACCTGCCTCAAAACGGATCTCCATTCTTCCTCCTCTAGATTTAGTTAACCTATCGAGCATTATCCCTGATGTTTGTTTCCTCTTGTGCCTAGGTGCTAGTCAAACAACGAACATAGGAAGTGTTAGTGTACATCAAACTGTGAGACTACATATAAAGAAGCATGCAACTGTAACTTGACTCCAGCAACTACCTTCTTGCTGTTGAAGCTCACAAAGTTCATCTGATCTTGCCAACTCGTCTTGTGTCAAGAGTGCTTCGGAAGTAGTGTCAGGTGGCAAGGGAGCTTGGGAACGTGCTGCTAGCTGAGTTGACCAACGAGTAACTCGTGCAGCTGGTGGTACTGTGGAAGGTGTTGCAACAACTAGGGCTGTCTCTGCTTGTTTGGTGGCAGCTATTGGTTTCTATTTGGCTTGTTCTGCAGCTCGTGTAGCACGGGATACCCTGTTTGTACAATTTTCCGCTGGACTTTGACCTTCTATTGCACCATCAGTACCAGCAGAATCTGCAGGATTCTTCCGCTTCCTTTCCCTGTCATTCTGTGTTCCTTCCTCTTTCTCTGTGCCATGTTAAGTCAAGCCGACAAGAAAAACGAATAACAATTTAGTTCTTCAGAACAAATTGATCCGTGATACAGATGAACTGAACTTTGATGTTAGACAACCACATGATAGGAGGATGTAATATGTACGAAAAACAGGACGGAAGAGATAACCAGAACTATGATGTGTAAACTAAGCAGAAGACATTCCACTACATTAGAAGCAATGCAATGGAAGGTAGACACCATATGAAATATGCTACAAATATCGCTCTGCCAAGTTAACAGTGTCTCGTCATAAATGGCGTTTAAACAAATGTGAAGCAGTACAAGAAATAAATCATATGCAAGATGCAACAACATCACACTACCAAGTTAGAGGTCTCTCGTCATTAGTGCCATTGCATATTCACACATTGCATATTCACAGCTTATGATGTGTAAACTAAGGAGAAGGCATTTCAACAAATTAGAAGCAATGAAAGCTAGACACCATATGAAAGATGCAACGAATATCACTCTACCAAGTTAAAACTGTCTCGTCATAAGTGCCATTTCAACAAATTAGTAGTACAAGCTAGAAAAGAATGCGAGATGTAACCTATATCACACTCCCAAGTCAAACGTGTCTTATGATAAGTGATTGTTGCAGGTTACACAACAGTAGTAATTTGATGTAAGAACATGGTGTGATAGACAGATATTGTATGTTCTAGAAACAGGAACACGTGTCTTATTCACAAGTATAATGTGTAAAGTAAGCAGATGGAATTCAACAAAATTAGAAGCAATACAAGCTAGACATCACACATAACATGCAACCACATATAACAGTGCCAAGTTAGAGGGAGCACCTATGATGGTGCACTAGGGGAGACGTGCTCATCATCAACACAGCTATGTTGAGTGTCTATGCATGTGTTGTCTTGGAAATCATCTTGGGGGGTGGAGGAGTAGAATCTGTAGAGGCCCTCCGTTTGGAAGGAGCACCTATATCCGCTGCCTTGCTAACTTCCTTCCGCTTTATTGATTTTGAATTGTCAAGTAAAACCGACAAGAAAAAAGCAATAAATTGAACTTTCCAGAATTCATTCTGCAATGATCCTGACAGCCATTATTTTGATGTAAGCAAACACATGATACCAGGATGGAATATGTACGAAAAACAGGACGGCATGGCATATTCACAACTGTTTGTGTAAACTAAGCAGAAGCCATTTCAACAAATAAGAAGGAATGCAAGCTAGACACCACATGAAAGATGCAACCAATATGACTCTGCCAAGTTAAAAGCGTCCCATCATAAATGGCGTTTCAACAAATTAGAAGCAGCGCATGCTATAAATCATATGAAAGATGCAACTAATATCACACTGCATATACTAAAGGTGTCTCATTATATTGATTCATGCGGGATAAAAAAACAGTTTTATGTAAGGACATGCTTAATAGACAGATGTACTATGTACTAAAAACAGGAAGGCATGTCACATTAACATGTATAATGTATAAACTAAGCATAATAGCACATGCAATTTAACCATATTGGAAGAATTACAGTCTAGACACCATATGCAACCACATATCACGCTGCCAAGTTAGAGAAAGCACCTGCGATGCTGGTGTAGGGGAAATGCGGTCATCAACTACAGAGCTACATTCACTATCTTCATCTAGCCTTGCTGTTTCTTGAGAACCATGTGGGAGGCTGACACTATATTCTTCAAAAGACGATCTTTTCTCAAAGTAACCCACTGGGGTGACTGTATCATCATAAGTGATTGACGAGGGATACACAAGAACATTAGTTTGATGTAAGAACATGGTTAATAGACAAATGTACTAGTATGTACCAAAAACAGGAAGGCATGTCATACTCAAAGGTATAATGTGTAAGCTAAGCAGATGCAATTTAACCAAATTGGAAGCAATACAAGCTAGATATCCAGCTAGAGTGGTGAGCATGATCATCGAGGACCTGAGAGCCTGTTGGGAGGCGGGCTGCTTCGCCACCATCGTGGCTTTTTAGTTGGCTTCCAGGTGATGCCTGTCTGTGCTGGGCTTGTCACTGGCTCGGCCAGTGCCCTGACTAGCTATTTGTCTTCTGGTGCTCCCGGGACGGTGGTTCATGTAAAAAATATCTTTCCTTATCTTAATAAAGACCGACTTCGGCCTTTCGAATACAAGCTAGACACCATATGCAACATGCAACCACATATGACACCGCGAAGTTAAAGCAAGCACCTGGGATGGTGGTTCATGGCGAGCGAGGTCATCAACTCCAGAGCTACGTTTACCGTCTCCATCTGCTGACACTGCACCCTTTATAAGGCTGAAACGTGTCTGGCCTAGCCGCGTACGAAGCTAGAGCGACTTCTCTCTTTTCTTTTCTGCTTCTGTCAAGGTAGCAGAGTCTGAAATACCCTTGCATAAAAACACAATAGTGAGAGTATGGGTGAAGTGTGTGCAGAACTAGTGCACTGTAAAAGTAGCAGATAGCAGGTGGCTGAAAAATAAATGACAGGAGACATATGATAGCTCTACAACATTGCATGGCAAACAAAATTAGATTCTACTCCGTATGATTTTGTAATATATGAGCACAGGATGCTGGAAATGCAGGTACTCCTCCAGCACACCACCACATGTGGTCCTATCAAAATAACAGTCGACTGAAAATAAATAGGTCAGTCGATTTTTTATGAACCGTCCGATCTATAAGGAACGGGCAGATGGCCTTCGTCTACCTCCCGCCAGTCACTGTTGACGATCTTTCTTGAACCGCCAGCGACCACCGGCCCAGACCCGTACCTCCGCCGCCCCGCCCTCCCCTCGACCTCACACCACCGCCGTGCTTGGCAGCGCCCCTAGGCCATCCCTTTAATCCCGGCCGACCTCCAGATCGGGAGCCAGCAGCTCTAGGCCCCACACACCCCTAAGATAAACACCGAGGCACTGCTTCCCCGACGTAATAGGCGGACTAGCGCCTGTTACACTGGGGAATGCTTCCATTAATTGGGAATCAACTGACCAGGAATTGAAACCCAGGGGGGCGACGGACCTCTAGCTAAGGTGAAATAGTATATGAGGAGAAACCTTGTGCATCGCGAGTTACTAGGAACATCTAGTATCAAGAAGAAGCGGTCAACTAGTGTCTTCTGCGGGATGAATACCGTGCAAGCAGACACGTAAGATTTGCACGAATAAGGGAAGAGGAGTACCATTTCCGGTTGCTAGTGTTGTGTCCTCCATATGTCGCGGCGATTTTCTTCTTTTTACCGGGGGAACCGATGTTTTGGAGGAGGGTGCAGCCTTGGACGAACCCATGGCCAAATTGTTGACTGTGTTGCCGTGGCTGTATGTCGGCGGAGGGGAAGCAGATCCGAGGCGGCGAAGGACGGCGTAGCAGGAACAGCTCTGGTGCGGTGGACGACGGTGAAGTTGGAGCGGCAGCAGTGAGGCGCAGGACGGCGTGGTTGAACTGGCTCGGGTACGGATAGCTCGGCCTCGGCTTCAACTACTAGCTGTGGAGGGCATTGCGGTTGAGGTTGCGGTGGACGACGATGTCGGGGTATCGGCTCCGGCGTGATGGAGGAGGGCGGCGGTTGATGGGTGGGATGGGGTGGCAGACGGAGGACGCTGGGGTTTCGCGGCTGGTGGAGAGGTAGTTTTGGCGCCCACGGAGTACGAATGGGGAATCGGACGGGGGGGGGGGGAGCTAAGGGAGAACCATGTTTCGGTCTGGGACGCGCTTGTTTTTGGCTTTTAGAACAGATGGGACGCGCTTGGTTGAAATTTGGGGAAAGTAGAAACTTTGCCCCCCCTCTTAAATTTCGGACCTACTGCGGGTCGGGGGCAGGATGGTAATCCCAGGTGTCCCAAATAGTGGGCGGGAGCGATTTTGGCCACACGCATGTGTGCTTAGGCGGCCATTGTGAATGAATGTTTTTCGGAGGCGGTTGCGTGGCGTCTAGATAAAGCTACAAACCTACCCCGGTTTAGACCTCTGGACGTCGGGCCGGTAGGTTTCATGGGTCGAAGTTAGAAAAGTAATTTCCTTCTACTACCAAACATTGGTCTCATGCGGTTTCGGGCGAGTAGAGGCTCTTTTGGCGCTTCGTTTGAAATTTTGAAACAGAAGCATTCACGTTTAGAGTACTCTTGAACTTTGAGGGTTGACCTAAATAGACAATGTTAAATTTGACCTTGTATGTTTGAAAACCTCATTAAATTATCCGCTTCTTTTTGAAATTTTGACACTTGAAAATCCTATAACAACGATTATTTTGGAATGGAGGATCTAAATTTGAATCTATTTTGTACACAACTATATATGCTATTATGTACAGAAGCAGAGCAAAGATTGGTGCCCCCATAATTTAGGTATGATTTACAAATGCCATGATATCGAATTCAAATAATTGAATGGACTTAATGTTGAATTCAAATTTTTTAAACCACCTTAAGTTGAATTCAAATGTATGCTAGTTCATAGCTAGCTAGTTATAATGTTCATTGTGTAACTTTCGTATGTATAATGTGCTTTACACACACAACATGAACTATACTCACGTTTATATTCGATTGCTAAAGTGATGCATTGTCTGGAGTTCAAAATACTAACTATGTGGATCAATTATGTCGAATAATAACATAGACATGCTCAAATTTGATAGAATCTAGATGTCTGATGGATCAATGACCATTCCAACGCGAATTGCAAATATCATGATCCCATCCTAATATTTGGATACAATTTATATCTTTAATCAATGTGTACATCAGTCTTTTACGTGTAGCTTCACTCTCCATCGGTGGTCTCTCACACATGCTCACACACTCTCTCCCGAGGTGTCTTTCTCGCAGACATGCTCTCGATATAACCCTCCCTCCCCCTCGTAGCCATTTACGACTGTTTTCACTAACCTTTATCACAAGCACTCTTCCCCTCACAAGCATACACACAATCCCCATCGACCCTTTCTATATACATAGACCTGCCTACGTGTCTCCTGTACACACATTATCTTTAGGCCTATCTCTCACGCATTGTCTCACACCTCTCTTCCTAATCAAGGAGTATGATTCTAGCAGAGCATTCTGTAGGATGCCCCTTAAAGTTAGGTTGGATGAATAGTAATATCAGAGATAAGGGGTTACTTTAGTCCGAGGACCTAGGGTTACAAACCCTAGCCGGCTTTGTCACTGGACACAGAGTCCTTCACGATTCTGCTATCTTTGTCTTGTATGACTAGTCATCCATGGGTCTCCCTAAATGCATCACGGGCCGACCAATGTGGCACAGGATGGAACCGAATCAAGGGCCTCACCTCGGCCCACCGGACCTCACGCGGTGACACACCCTCTGCCCACAGGTCTCGTTATCTTCTCATACCCACACATACCAACATAAACACCACACAAAAAAATTATCCTCATGCCTCTATCCCGTCCCCCCTTGCATATACATACTCAAGGGAATCTCTCGCAGTGACATCATATTCGCCTCTCTCTCTCTCTCTAGACCTCTCTCATTTCTCGTGCTATCTCTCCCACGCCCCCTCCCCCCCGCCTGCTCCTCTATCCATGCCTCTCTCGAATACGTAATACACACACATACCTCTCTAGACCCTGCCAAATACATCAACTACACATTCACACATGTTACATCACGTATCCCATTGATCTAGAAAGCCCTCTCTTCACGTTTATTTCACATACAACATTCCTTTTGAATAAAGTGTGGCCAAAAAATTATTTTAAAATTTCTACTATATACAACATTACAAAGTTATATGGAGGAGTATGAACATTAATTTGCATTGCATGGTGCCCACAATGATATTTATTCCGCACTGTGAATTTTTATATTTTTATACTATATATAAAGTTAGTCATAATATAGAGAAACGAAGAGCATCTCTCTCTCCATCGTATACACCCCCTCCACGCCCCTTTCACGTACGCACACAAACTATCTCTAGGTCCTCTAAAAGTACGCCCCCAGCACCTTCACGCATGTTTCATCTTTCTCTCGCGATATATACAATGACAATCATTGTATTCGAAGTTTAAGCATGATACGTACATTGGACTTCAGAATCCACTCATTACGGTCACCATTTACATTTTGTGGTTATTATACAGTCACGGGCTCACCGTACAGCTCTGTATTTGCTCAAGATACGACTAATTGACCAGTTAAACACTCCACGTGGCACCTCTAGTGTTGCATCACATTATCTCACTACCATTGGGCCCACATATCGGCTTGTTTCTACTCTACACTCTTATAAAAAACAGAGTTGGTGATGATTGTGTGCCTGCCATCCTCCAATATAGGCAGTCCGATTTATATCTGAGGGATAGGAAGGAAACTATGGCAATTTTGCAAAAAGGTACCCACACACCTCTCCAAATTTACAAATAAGGCCTTCCCTCGTTCATCCTTTCTCTCACAAGATAAACTAGTCATACAAATGCATCTTGATGTTACGTGCAACGCATGGGCATCTTGCTTGTAAGAATGAAAACAAACGACAAAAAACTATTGGACGGTGGTTCGAAGTCATGACCGCGGGCACAGTGGACAAGGTGGCCTTGTATTGGTATGCTGAGCCGTCTGTTTTAACACACAAGAGCTGGTGTGGTGATTATACACACACGCACACATGCACACGAACTGCATGCACGCAACACTCACACGAACACATGCAGCCACGCACGCACGCAACACTCACACGTACACACGCAGCCACGCACGCACGCAACACTCACACGCACACACGCACGCATGCATGCACACACCACACGACCAACACACACTCTCACGCTCAAGATCTCAACCTACACGTGCATGCACACACATCAGGCCCTAACAGACACATACACAACCAGGTGGTGCCCGAGCACGGGTTGGAGTCTTGTCGCGCCTGCGTAAATTTGTGTTTATCTGACCTTTTTCCTATGCGAACTGACAGGTGGGACCCACAAGGAACGTCGTCAATTTAACTAGTCAACATGGTGCCACGCAGACTATTTGGCCGGTCAACAGAGTGCAATCCGATGTTGAATGGTGGGCAAGTGACCGTATATCACCGCAAAACATATATATTGACTGTAATGAGCGTATTTTGATGTCCGGTGACCAGTATTACGCTTTTCTCTCTCCATGCCCTTCAAAACTACATCTCTACATGTTCTCGCATGTTACATCTAACAACTATGCAATACAACACTACTACTACACTCTAACATAATAAATCATATGTGTTTTTAGTTTTACTAGATATCATATTGTTACTTAATTATTCAGTTTGCATGCATTAAAATTGCTTTTGAAATATATGGCCAGTATCATCTACCGCGCGGGAAAAATCCCGCCCTTTCCTGTTTAATCGGGTTTGTATCGATGGATCATGCAAAACAACAAAACTATAGTACTATAGTACTATAGTACTATACAATACAAGTAACAATTCACTGGGCCGCCGTGTCGTGTACTCCATCGTAAGAGTGGAGCGCTCACTTTCATAAATGTTCTAGTCCCTTTCACCGACATGTGGGACATCAAGCTACCGGGTCCACATGCCATACCGAAATATAGTGCAGAGCAGCAAGGGTGAAGCACCCCAGTCATGGCGCCGACGTAGCAATGAGCAATGAGGCATCAAATCACAAAGCTGCACCTTTCCCGCAGTTAAGTTGGAGGGACGAAGTAATAATGCTAAAAAAATAAGTTGGAGGGACGAAGCAACCATCATTTCACTCATTGTTGAATCCGCTTCTCCCTCATCTTCTCAAGTTAACCACGTGTTGCTTCTACCGTTGTTCTGCCTCATGTGGGACGCGGGTCGGCTTGGTAAAGCACTGACACGTGGGACCGCATGTTAGCAAACCGTCAGGCCAACATCCTCTAAAAATAAGAAACCTCCCCGCCATCCACGCGACAAAATCACCTCCTTTTTACTAATCTTGATTCTATAATTTTTTAGATCAATATAATTGAGATTTGTATAGATAGCACACATGAGCAAAACCAAGTGGTATGGTTAATGGCATCCACAATGTGTAGCCAAATGTGAAAATAGCTTTTGGCATCGATGGGAACCATTGTGTACGGTGCTGCCAAAGCCAAAAAGATGGACCAAAGCTCCCTGATTGATTGATTGAAGAAATAGAAAAATGCAACGTCTCTCCTCTTTCTCTCGTGCTTGGACGCATGTACAGTATAGAGCACAGAGTCTACTCCCCTGTCCCTTCTATCACAAATCACAAAGCAGTGAGGCGTCAAATCACAAAGCACGGACGAAGCAACCATCATTTCACTCTTCGCTGACTCTGCTTCTCCATCGTCTTCTTCGAGAAACCACCTCACCGCACTAAGCTGGACGGACGATGCTATTGTGTACTAATAGTACTAGTACATTTACGCGTGCTTTGGTTCAACGGACTTACTGGATGCAAATAAGGCGGTTGTCTCGGCTTGCAGGCGTCACTTGCGAACGACTTACCGTGGTCTCCCTCAATGGTGTTCTCCGTCGAACGCACTTCGCCAAACCACAACGTTCGAGATATCGTCGACGTCACCGCAGTGGGGAAGGAAGTCAAATAGTTACTACCTCCATTTTTTTGTACACAAGGCCAGTATATCAAAATTACAATTTGCAAAAGGCCACTAACACTAATCGAGGCAAAATTGATGGGGTTTGCCTCGTACTAGAAACGAAGGACATTAATATACCCTTGCATGCATGCGGAAGTGAGAAGGTTGGTTTGCATGGCGCTGCATTAATCAAGCGATGAGGAGTGAGATGGTTAGCTCTTTGGGCTTTGGAGAAAAAAATACGCATTAATTGACACGTCAAACGAGGATTTGTATCGATTAATCCCATGAAGGAAAACCCCGCCTTTCTTTTTTAACACTAGTACTCCTAGTATGTACGTACTTGTATCCTATTTGGGTCTAGGCCTTACATTGCCATACTTCGCCACACATTTTTGCCAAGCTTGCCTAAAGTTTTCAAATTGAGAAGGAGGTACACTTGCGCACGGCTGTCGTGGTCGCACCGCACCCTTACATAGTCGCTCCTGCACGCCGCGGTCGCACCGCACCTTCACACAGTCGCTCCTGCACACCACAAACCCACCCAAGGTAACGCACCCTCACTGACACGTGCTACCACATGTGAACAAACCAAACTCAGCCATCCTACTACTGACACATAATTTTCGTTCATACAGTATGTTTATCCGATCGCATGTTGGGGAGGATCCGTACGGCCCGTGCGGTGGTTATTGGGGAAGAAGAAGAGGTGAGGAAGAAGGGTTAGGAGACGTAGGATATTCATCCAACTGCCTGAAATGGTAGACTGACCCAAATGATGAAAGTCAGGCAACTTGCATAACAATATATGTTTTTACACAGCAAAAGATCCCTAAAAACAACAACATAAAGAAAAACTATCACTGCTCGCGGAACGAGACGGCCTCGTCGTCTTTGGCTGCCGGCACGAACCAGCTGTAGCTGCCGACGTGTGTCTCCGCACCGTAGTTGTCCTTAGCCTCCAGCTACTCGTTCACGTGGAGCGTGCGGGCGCTCTGCATGGACAAGAGCACCGCCTGGTTCAAGTCCAGGACGTCCGGTTCCGCCTGCAGGAGGGCCTCGATGGCAGCGGCATCCGCGTGCTCTGCGTCGAGTTGAGCCTCCGCCGCCCGGTTCAAGTCCAGGACGTCCGGTTCCGCCTGCAGGAGGGCCTCGATGGCAGCGGCATCGGCGCGCTCCGCGTTGAGTTGATCCTCCGCCGCTCGGTTCAACTCCAGGACGTCCGGTTCCGCCTGCAGGAGGGCCTCGATGGCAGCGGCATCTGCGCGCTCCGTGTCAAGTTGAGCCTCCGCCGCCCGGTTCACATCCACAGCATCCGGTTCCGCTTGCAGGAGAGCCTCGATGGCAGCGGCATGCGTGCGCTCCGCGTCGAGTTGAGCCTCTGCCTCCTGGTCCTCCTTTAGTATCGCCAGGTTGAACCGCTGGTCCGCCTACACCATGGGGGACCTGAACGCCGGCACGAAGTTGACGTCCATCGTCTCATACCCATCGGGGGCTTCTGCACCGCGACCTCCGCCATGAACATTGGATCGGCTTCCTCCTCCTCGTAGCTTGGCTCCAGAGAACTTGGGGATTGGCCCGCCCCAAAGTGAGCTTGGGAACGAAGGTCTGTGGCGCCGACCGTTGCCGCGATTTCTGTGTGGCGCTCCAGCGTCAGCATCTTGTAGTACGTGATCTTGTGGCCTACCATGGCTTTCTGGCGAACTAGGGGACACTTGATGCGGGCTAGGGGATCGAAAGCTGGGGGAATGGGCTGGAGAGGAGGTGTGGTTTTGCGGCAGTGGCTGGCGTAGGCCGAGCAGCGAAGGTTCTGGTGTGAATAGTGGTTCTGGTGACGACCGGTCAATCGGTTTTGACTGTACATCGCTCTTGTCGCGTTCGCGTTGCACCCCGGCACGCTGGACCCTTCACGTCGCTCACCGAATGGAACATGCTTCGTCTTGCGTTTTCACTCGCTTGTGGGACCGCAGTTGAGAGCAAACCGACGTCCCTCCCCCTCCCCTGCCCGCGTCATTCATACTACCACTCCCTCCATTTTATGCGGAGTAAATAAAAATAGAGGGAGTATACTACGGATGAGGATCCCCTGACGTGGCCGAACCCATTGAGTAACTGACATGCGGGGCCTAGAAAGCATGGGGTCCGCCAGTAAGTGACCGAAGGGGAGGGTAAGGCAGGGATACCTACGTCAGAGGATCCACTTCCACTACTAGTCCCTCCTTCCATCTACTATACAGGGCCTAATGCATTTTTCGTGGCTAACTTTGACCAAATGTTAGAGTAATAATATATGACATGCAACTTACACAAAGCATACGGACAAATTCGTATGTGAAAGGAGCTTCCAATGATATAATTTTCACATTATACATCTCATGTACTATTAATCTTGTCAATAGTCAAAGGCGGTTTTGAAAACGCATTAGAGCATGGTTAATAATATAGCCAGCCGATGGCTATAAGGAACTGCCATGTCATCTATAGTCATCATCTATATGCACTCATACAATAGTATGGGCTATAAGGTTGGCTATTTCCAGCAAAAATAATAATATAAGGTTGGCTATTGTATTAGTACTTTTTTCCATGTCCTCTCTATCTCTTTCTTCATATTTATTGTATTTACCTAGGAATACGTATATAGCTAGGCTCTTGCATGAGAGCTCACTCCCCTTACTTTCAGACATCTCTCTCTCTTCCACATAGGCAAAAGTGCCATGTAAGCGGGCTATAAGCCCACTATTGTACTTGCTCTTAGGCCCTATATAAATGGAAGGAGGGAGTACTATGAGCACTGCATACTCTACTACAGATGTTGTCAGTATTCCACTAGTACTATTGGACAAGGAGCTTAAAAAAGTTACTATTGGACTGGCTATAAGTGGCGAAATCCTAGTAGGAAGAGCATGCGCGAGAACAAGCACATTCACGTGGTTGAAAACAAATTGGAAACCATCTCTGTTTGAATACAAATCTAGGAGTACTTACGAATCTAACAATATTGATTGGGCGTTGTTGAATGTTGATACTTTTTTTGTAAGTTTGATCAAAGTAGAGATACTTTGACTACACATAAAACTTATATGTAACTAGAAAGGATCGGAGGGAGTATATTGTACGTTCAAAAGCGAAACGAACATTGAGTACCCTTTATAGATGATTTGCGGATGCTATGATCACCGGTTCAAAATTTTGAATCCGCCTTAGGTATCACACATGCACCCACTCGTTCTCTCTCGATTTCATCTCGGGGTCCGGATATCGATTGAAAGAGGACTAGGGTGGGTAAAATACGTCCTTTTCGCTTATGAATGTACAATATACTCCCTCTGATCCCCACAGACCCCCCCCCGCGGGTCATTTCTATCATAGAAACATACCAAACCTTTATCTCCTTGCACAACACGCAATTGATCTCTCAACATCAATCGATCTCGTCAAGATGTGTGGGGGCATGAACCGAATGGGATGTCAAAACTAAGACGGGAAGCGACACGTAGTGGAGGCAAAGTGAAACTTTAAACAAACCGTTTGTTTGTATGCAGGTCAAACAAATTACAACATTGGAAATACAAGCATGGTCTAGGCCCACATGCGAATGATACTCGGCGGAATGTTCAAATGAGGCATGCGGGAGGACGGACTCGGTCGGAGGGTGGCATGATCGATGGATAAGAGGGTTGGAGAGGAATGAGAAATAAGCAACGCCACTTGATTATACTTGAATGGCTCAAATAAACAATAAGTTGTCTCGTTTTCCCTTCTGTCTTGGTCACGGAGTAAGATACTCCCTCTGTTTTTATTTACTATGCAGAAATTTGACCAAATTTATAGAGAACTAGCAAGATGCTCGTGCGTTGCACGAAACATCAAGATCTTGTGGGAGAAAAGGATGAACGAGGGAAGGCCATATCTGCAAATGTGGAGAGGAGTGCAGGTAAATTGTCATAGTTTCCTTCCTATCCGTTAGATATAGATCGGACGTCCTATATTGCAGGATGGCAGGCACACCATCATCACCAACTCTGCTTTTTATCTACACTAGCAAGATGCCTGTGCGTTGCACGGAACATCAAGATGCATTTGTATGAGTAGTTTATCTTGTGGGAGAAAAGGATGAACGAGGGAAGGCCTTATTTGCAAATGTGGAGAGGGGTGTGGGTATCTTTTTGCAAAATTGCCATAGCTTCCTTCCTATCCGTTAGATATAAATCGGACGGACTCTTATAAAAATCAGAGTTGGTGATGATGGTGAGCCTGCCATCCTGCAATATAGGCCGTCCGATTTATATCTGACGGATAGGAAGGAAACTATGACAATTTTGCAAAAAGGTACCCACACACCTCTCCACATTTGCAAATAAGGCCTTCCCTCATTCATCCTTTTCCCTCACAAGATAAACTAGTCATACAAATGCATCTTGATGTTATGAGCAACGCACGGGCATCTTGCTAGTAAGAGTAGAAATATGAACATTTACAATAGCAAATCTATATGATGTGAAAGTATATTCAATAATGAATCTAATGGTATTGATTTGTTATTGTATATGTTATTATTTCTGTCTATAAACTTTGTCAAAGTTTACAAAGTTTGACTTTGAGCAAAGCTAAAATGCGGAGTAAATAAAAACAGAGGGAGTACGAAGGGACTAGTATAGTTACTACTACCGGAACATGGTAAGTTGGACCCCTAAATACGGGCACGGACCGGGCACACCTCAATTATTCTTTCAAATAGTCGGACACCTACATTTAGCACACCATCCGGCTACTTAATCAAGTGTTATGCTTCACTACTTGAAAAGGAAAAGGGTGGTACCGTACCCAAAACCACCACACTTGGGGCTAGGGTAACAACTTGGTACCGTACCACATTTGAACCAGGGCACAAAAACCACCTGTTCTGCGCCTAATGTGCAACGCGGAGCACTGCCGCTCGAATATGGCCGGGAAAACAGGGAAACCGACATGTGGGGAATACCTGTAGGGATGACGTGGCACAGACTAGTCCAATGGAGGAGCTGGCCCATGACCTCCTCGCCATCGGCAACCGTTCATGTGGGTCATGGGGGCCAGGAACGTGGCGCAACTCCAGCGCCGCCTCTGGACACGGCGACCGCGGTGAGTGACACGCTCATCGTCGCTGGACACGGTCGGTTTCAGTGTGCCAAGGGTGGCGTTAGCGCTGTGGCACGACCAGCAGATCAATACCCGACTCGTCGAGGATGCACGGGGCACCGAAGTGCGCGCATGCCGCGACGCGTCCGCGGAGTGGTGTAGCGCGGCCAATTGCATCCCCAGGATCTGAGACCATGCCGGGTTGTCTTGCTTTTTGAATGACATGTGGGGATTGCATGTGAGCAAAGGGCATCTCCAACGTTGCCATGACCGCAGCTGACTACCCTGGTACACCAAAAGCCCTCGTCCCTCGCGCCATCACGCGGTGCGTTCCCAGCTGGCGCCAGCTGCCCACATTCATGCCGTCCGTCCGTATGCCGTCGTTAAGAGGCCCGGTGCCCGAGGAACCAACTTCGGCGACTTAATGACGCACTCGGACGCTTGGCCTCACCGGAATGCGCTACTTAAAGCGGCAACGCCCAGCTAACCTCCACACCATAGCGCATCGTCCTGCTAACTGGCACCACATCCGCCATGACCGTGAGCGCGAACGCTCTGCGGGAGAGCATGTCTTCGGGGATGAAGCTCGAGGTCGCCGCCCTCGCTCAAGTCGCCGCTCGCGACGCAATAGCGGTGTAGCCGGACGCGGACGCGACCGCACAAGTAGTGGCCACGCCGGTGGCCGACGACGGGAGCACCGTCAGCCACGCGTCCTACTTGCCGCTGTCCAACGTCCGGCACCGCCGAGGTCGGGGACTCCTCCGAGGATGAGTAGTGCATGGGAGGCGGTAGGGCATGGTGTGCCAACTGGCCGGTCCGTCTCCTGTGTTCTAATCTTCCTCGCCGGAGACCGCACCTTCACTTCATGGGTCTTGAACCCCGCCCTCCTACATGGAGATCACAGATTGAGGACGTCAGTCGCCGCCATAGAATAGGTTTAGGGTCGGGTTTCTTTTATTTTTCTGTCCTATAAAAGTTTGAAATGTAATGAAAATCTGCCGTGTTTGCATTAATCTTGGCCGGTTTATATGAACTTTCACAATAATGTTGTATATTGTAGGAGTACTAGCAAGATGCCTGTGCGTTGCACGGAACATCAAGATCTTGTGGGAGAAAAGGATGAACGAGGGAAGGCCTTATCTATAAATGTGGAGAGGAGTGCGGGTAAATTGTCATAGTTTCCTTCCTATCCGTTAGATATAGATCGGACGGCCTATATTGCAGGATGGCATGCACACCATCATCACCAACTCTGCTTTTTATTGAACCGAGACAAAGCTAACATGCGAAGTAAATAAACACATACGGTTTACATACACAATTTATCTTAGGCAAACCAATAGTACGTCCACTACACATTCACGCATTTCACATCTTTCTACATCTACGGGAACCTACGAAAAAGCTAACGTAAGTTGCCTCTCTCTCTCCTCGCTGATTTTCATGGTGGTGGGCCCCTCCCTCCCCCAATCTACAATCAATAGCTCACACATTTCACATTGCGTTAATTACGTAACTGGGATTACGTAGGTGTAGCATTACTCGTCCTAAAAACCCAACTAAGCCAACCTCCCAGCATATCGCGCGGGAAAAGACCCGGCCACACCGTTTTAGTCGGGATTACCGGATTACTAGTAGTAGTGTCGATGGATCGTGCGAAGCACCAAGTTTTTTTTGAGGGGGCGAAGCACCTAGTTTAAAAGGAAAAAAGGCGGTACACTCACAACACCCCAGTCGCGGTCGCGTTGCACCCCACACACATTCGGTCCTGCACACAGCTCACGCAAACGGAACGCGCTTCAGCTTGCCTCTTCACTGACACGTGGGACTGCACTTGGAGAAACTGACCATGCGCCAAACTCCCCCCCCCAAAAAAATTCCCCCAAATCCCGAATTCAACCGCCCTTCGGCCAACTAGCCAATAATACTCCCCAAACCCCCTCCCCCCATCCCCTTCCACTCCATTTGCTCCGCCATAGTCGCCCACCCCGCCGCGCCGATACGTCGGTGCCGTGGTTCGTTGAGGGGATGCACGGCGATCCTCTCGCTCCCACAGTACGCTCTCGTAGACTGTCGTCCTCTAGCTGCGCCGCCACCGCTCGCGACGTTCTTGTGGAGGCGCACGGCGATCAGCGCCGCCACCGCTGGCGATGTTTGTGTGGAGACGCACGGCGGTCAGCTTCTCCCACGGTACGCGTATTCTAGACTGAGGCCCCGCGCATGGCGGTGTAGCGCTGAATGTTAGCTGATGGACGCTGTTAATCTCACTGTTTGCCGAAGTAGTTTACAGTCAATATGCTCTGCTTAAGAAGCTTCCTTGCCCTGTTCTGCACTCAATCTGCTTAGCTGATATGGCATGCCAAGCCCGATTAGTTGCTAAAATATCCTGCCATATATTTATTGTGACGTAGATTGCCATGGTCTAGTAGCCAATCTGTTAGGTGAAATAGCTCTACACCGTTTTATACTCGATCTTTGTTGCTGCGATGGCCTTCGACAGTTTGATGGCTGTGTGCTCGGCCTCATTGACTGCTGAAACAGCCTGCCATAATTTAGCACTCAAATCTGTTTGCTGAATTAGCTTTACATATATTTCGTTACTTAGGTCTGCTCGTCCAAATATCTTGCCATAGCTTTAGACATCGACCTAGGTATTTTTTTCTGGACTTCATAAAAAAGCATATGTTTTTCCTGTAATATCTAGTAGAAGAACTAATTTGTATGTCTAACAGATGGACATGACTTGGATAACTTCTGCTCGAAGATTCTCCGCTGCATATGTCAAGGGGGTTGAAAACTTCATGAACTTTATCAGAGTTGAGTACGGTGGTCCGAAATCAGATGTGCTCTGCACGTGTAGCAGTTGTATGAATTCAGTTACAAGACCCCAGTCAACTGTGCAAAATCATCTACACTTGTATGGGATGTCAGTCACATATACTAGGTGGGTTCATCATGGTGAAGCTGTGAACGTTAATGTTACTGACTATGTGGAAGCAGCAGATCACCATCTTGATCTGCCTGATGCTCAGGTGGAAGAGGAGGAGGAGGTGGTGGCGGAGCCAGTGAGTTTGACCAACATTGAAACAATGCTACGAAATGCTCGTGCATTTCGTGAACTTTCACCTGCAGAAGAAAAATGGTGGGCCCGCATGTTGGAACAATGCAACGTGGCTGTCACCCAAGGAAATAAGCTGCCAGTATTCTCAGTTATGGTCACCTTTCTTCTGGTGAAGACATCTGAGTGGATGACCAACAAATCATTCGATGCGATGTTGGCTACTTACCGCAAATCTTTCCCAGATGCGTCTGAGCTGCCACACACCTACAGTAAAATGAAGAATTTCCTTCGTGCAGTTGGAATTGGATATGATATGATCCATGTTTGTAAAAATAATTGTGTTATGTTCTGGAAGGATTATGCCAACTTAAGTGAATGCCCGAAATGCAAATAACCAAGATGGAAAGATGGCGATGCTGTGAAGAGGATTTCTCATAATGTTCTGAGACATTTTCCAATTATACCAAGATTGCAGAGGTTGTTTCTTGATGCTGAAACAAGAGAGGATGTACTGTGGCATTCTAGGAACCAGGAGTACAGAGATCAGAATATAATGAGCCATCCATCTCATGGTAGTGAGTGGAAAAGCTTCAATCAGAAACACAAAAAGTTTGCTGCTGACCCGAGAAACATTAGACTTGGCTTAGCTTCAGATGGATTTAACCCATTTGGCCACCAGAGCGCCACATATAGCATGTGGCCAGTGCTTGTTATCCCTTACAACATGCCTCCAAATGTCTGCACCAAAGATACATGATGGCCTTGCTCATCCCAGGTCTAAAAAGTCCTGGAAAAGATTTTGATTTATTCATGGAGCCTCTTTTGGAAGAACTTCAATAACTATGGAGGGGTGTTCTCACTCGAGACCTATATAGCAGCCCACCAGCCGATTTCTTTCTGCGTGTTGTTATAATTTGGTGCATCCATGATTATCCGGCTTTGGGCACTATGTCAGGGCGAAGGACACATGGTTACAATGCATGTGTTCGTTGTGACATGAATCAGAAGGAAATATGCCCTAGAGGCAATAATAAATTTATTATTTATTTCCTTATTTCATGATAAATGTTTATTATTCATGCTAGAATTGTATTAACCGAAAACATAATACATGTGTGAGTACATAGACAAACAGAGTGTGACTAGTATGCCTCTACTTGACTAGCTCATTGATCAAAGATGGTTATGTTTCCTAGCCATAAACATGGGTTGTCATTTGATTAACGGGGTCACATCATTAGGAGAATGATGTGATTGACTTGACCCATTCCGTTAGCTTAGCACTTGATCGTTTAGTATATTGCTATTGCTTTCTTCATGACTTATACATGTTCCTATGACTATGAGATTATGCAACTCCCGTTTACCGGAGGAACACTTTGTGTGCTACCAAACGTCACAACGTAACTGGGTGATTATAAAGGTGCTCTACAGGTGTCTCCGAAGGTACTTGTTGGGTTGGCGTATTTCGAGATTAGCATTTCTCACTCCGATTGTCGGAGAGGTATCTCTGGGCCCTCTCGGTAATGCACATCACTATAAGCCTTGCAAGCATTGTGACTAATGGGTTAGTTGCGAGATGATGTATTACGGAACGAGTAAAGAGACTTGCCGGTAACGAGATTGAACTAGGTATTGAGATACCGACGATCGAATCTCGGGCAAGTAACATACCGATGACAAAGGGAACAACGTATGTTGTTATGCAGTCTGACCGATAAAGATCTTCGTAGAATATGTGGGAGCCAATATGAGCATCCAGGTTTCGCTATTGGTTATTGACCGGAGACGTGTCTCGGTCATGTCTAGATAGTTCTCGAACCCGTAGGGTCCGCACGCTTAAAGTTTCGATGACGGTTATATTATGAGTTTATGTGTTTTGATGTACCGAAGGTAGTTCAGAGTCCCGGATGAGATCGGGGACATGACGAGGAGTCTCGAAATGGTTGAGATGTAAAGATCGATATATTGGACGACTATATTCAGACATCGGAAAGGTTCCGAGTGATTCGGGTATTTTTCGGAGTACCGGAGAGTTACGGGAATTCGTCGGGGAGTATATGGGCCTTATTGGGCTTTAGGGGAAAGAGAGAGGAGAGGCTGGCCCCCCCCCAAGGCCTAGTCCTAATTGGACTAGGGGGAGGGGCTACGCCCCCTCCTTCCTTCTCTTCTCTCTCCCCTTTCCTTGACTCCTACTCCTACTACTTGGAAGGGGGGAATCCTACTCCCGGTGGGAGTAGGACTCCTCCTAGGGCGCGCCATAGAGAGGGCCGGCCCTCCCCCTCCTCCACTCCTTTATATACGGGGAGGGGGGCACCCCTTGGAGACACAACAATTGATCATTGATCTTTTAGCCGTGTGCGGTGCCCCCCTCCACCATAATCCACCTCGATAATACTGTAGCGGTGCTTAGGTGAAGCCCTGCATCGGTAGAACATCATCATCGTCACCACGCCGTCGTGTTGACGAAACTCTCCCTCAACACTCGACTGGATCGGAGTTCGAGGGACGTCATCAGGCTGAACTCGGAGGTGTCGTGCGTTCGGTACTTGGATATGTCGGATCGTGAAGACGTACGACTACATCAACCGCGTTGTGCTAACGCTTCCGCTTTCGGTCTACGAGGGTACGTAGACACACTCTCCCCTCTCGTTGCTATGCATCACCATGATCATGTGTGTGCGTAGGAATTTTTTTGAAATTACTACGTTCCCCAACAGTGGCATCCGAGCCAGGTTTTATGCGTAGATGTCATATGCACGAGTAGAACACAAGTGAGTTGTGGGCGATATAAGTCATACTGCTTACCAGCATGTCATACTTTGGTTCGGCGGTATTGTTGGATGAAGCGGCCCGGACCGACATTACACGTACGCTTACGCGAGACTGGTTCTACCGACGTGCTTTGCACACAGGTGGCTGGCGGGTGTCAGTTTCTCCAACTTTAGTTGAACCGAGTGTGGCTACGCCCGGTCCTTGCGAAGGTTAAAATAGCACCAACTTGACAAACTATCGTTGTGGTTTTGATGCATAGGTAAGAACGGTTCTTGCTCAGCCCGTAGCAGCCACGTAAAACTTGCAACAACAAAGTAGAGGACGTCTAACGTGTTTTTGCAGGGCATGTTGTGATGTGATATGGTGAAAACATGATGCTAAATTTTATTGTATGAGATGATCATGTTTTGTAACCGAGTTATCGGCAACTGGCAGGAGCCATATGGTTGTCGCTTTATTGTATGCAATGCAAACGTCTTGTAATGTTTTACTTTATCACTAAGCGGTAGCGATAGTCGTAGAAGCATAAGATTGGCGAGAGGACAACGATGCTACGATGGAGATCAAGGTGTCGCGCCGGTGACGATGGTGATCATGACGGTGCTTCGGAGATGGAGATCACAAGTACAAGATGATGATGGCTATATCATATCACTTATATTGATTGCATGTGATGTTTATCTTTTATGCATCTTATCTTGCTTTGATTGACGGTAGCATTATAAGATGATCTCTCACTAAATTTCAAGATAAAAGTGTTCTCCCTGAGTATGCACCGTTGCCAAAGTTCGTCGTGCCCAGACACCACGTGATGATCGGGTGTGATAAGCTCTACGTCCATCTACAATGGGTGCAAGCCAGTTTTGCACACGCAAAATACTCAGGTTAAACTTGACGAGCCTAGCATATGCAGATATGGCCTCGGAACACTAAGACCGAAAGGTCGAGCGTGAATCATATAGTAGATATGATCAACATAATGATGTTCACCATTGAAAGCTACTCCATTTCACGTGATGATCGGTTATGGTTTAGTTGATATGGATCACGTGATCACTTAGAGGATTACAGGGATGTCTATCTAAGTGGGAGTTCTTAAGTAATATGATTAAATTGAACTTAAAATTATCATGAACTTAGTCCTGATAGTATTTTGTAAATTATGTTGTAGATCAATAGCTCGCGTTGTTGCTTCCCTATGTTTATTTCGATATGTTCCTAGAGAAAAACTATGTTGAAAGATGTTAGTAGCAATGATGCAGATTGGATCCGTGATCTGAGGATTATCCTCATTGCTGCACAGAAGAATTATGTCCTTGATGCACCGCTAGGTGACAGACCTATTGCAGGAGCAAATGCAGATGTTATGAACGTTTGGCTAGCTCAATATGATGACTACTTGATAGTTTAGTGCACCGTGCTTATCGTCTTAGAATCGGGACTTCAAAGACGTTTTGAACGTCATGGACCATATGAGATGTTCCAGGAGTTGAAGTTAATATTTCAAGCAAATACCCGAGTTGAGAGATATGAAGTCTCCAACAAGTTCTATAGCTAAAAGATGGAGGAGAATAGCTCAAGCAGTGAGCATGTGCTCAGATTGTCTGGGTACTACAATCGCTTGAATCAAGTGGGAGTTAATCTTCCAGATAAAATAGTGATTGACAGAATTCTCTAGTCACCATCACCAAGTTAGTAGAACATCGTGATGAACTATAGTATGCATGGTGGAACACTTTGTGTGCTACCAAACATCACAACATAACTGGGTGATTATAAAGGTGGTCTACAGGTGTCTCCGAAGGTACTTGTTGGGTTGGCGTATTTCGAGATTAGGATTTGTCACTCCGATTGTCGGAGAGGTACCTCTGGGCCCTCTCGGTAATGCACATCACTATAAGCCTTGCAAGCATTGTGACTAATGGGTTAGTTGCGAGATAATGTATTATGGAACGAGTAAAGAGACTGTTGGAAATATGCCCTAGAGGCAATAATAAATGGTTATTATTATATTTCTTTGTTCATGATAATAGTCTATTGTTCATGCTATAATTGTATTGTCCGGAAATCGTAATACATGTGTGAATACATAGATCACAACGTGTCCCTAGTAAGCCTCTAGTTGACTAGCTCGTTGATCAACAGATAGTCATGGTTTCCTGACTATGGACATTGGATGTCATTGATAACGGGATCACATCATTAGGAGAATGATGTGATGGACAAGACCCAATCCTAAGCATAGCATAAAAGATCGTGTAGTTTCATTTGCTAGAGCTTTTCCAATGTCAAGTATCTTTTCCTTAGACCATGAGATCGTGCAACTCCCGGATACCGTAGGAGTGCTTTGGGTGTGCCAAACGTCACAACGTAACTGGGTGACTATAAAGGTGCACTACGGGTATCTCCGAAAGTGTCTGTTGGGTTGGCACGGATCGAGACTGGGATTTGTCACTACGTGTGACGGAGAGGTATCTCTGGGCCCACTCGGTGATGCATCATCATAATGAGCTCAATGTGACTAAGGCGTTAGTCACGGGATCATGCATTGCGGTACGAGTAAAGAGACTTGCCGGTAACGAGATTGAACAAGGTATTGGGATACCGACGATCGAATCTCGGGCAAGTAACATATCGATTGACAAAGGGAATTGCATACGGGATTGATTGAATCCTCGACACCGTGGTTCATCCGATGAGATCATCGTGGAACATGTGGGAGCCAACATGGGTATCCAGATCCCGCTGTTGGTTATTGACCGGAGAGGCGTCTCGGTCATGTCTGCATGTCTCCCGAACCCGTAGGGTCTACACACTTAAGGTCCGGTGACGCTAGGGTTGTAGAGATATATGTATGCGGAAACCCTAAAGTTGTTCGGAGTCCCGGATGAGATCCCGGACGTCATGAGAGGTTCCGGAATGGTCCGGAGGTGAAGAATTATATATAGGAAGTCCAGTTTCGGCCACCGGGAAAGTTTCGGGGGTTACCGGTATTGTACCGGGACCACCGGAAGGGTCCCGGGGGTCCACCGGGTGGGGCCACCTATCCCGGAGGGCCCCGTGGGCTGAAAGTGGAAGGGAACCAGCCCTTAGTGGGCTGGGGCGCCCCCCTTGGGCCTCCCCCCATGAGCCTAGGGTTGGGAACCCTAGGGGGGGGGGGAGTTCGCCCTTGCCTTGGGGGGCAAGGCACCCCTTCCCCCCCTTGTGGCCGCCGCCCCTTGAGATCCCATCTCTTGGGGCCGGCGCCCCCCCAGGGGGCCTATATAAAGGGGGGGGAGGGAGGGCAGCACACAACAGCCTTGGGCACCTCCCTCCTCCCCTGCAACACCTCTCTCTCTCTCGCAGAAGCTCGGCGAAGCCCTGCCGGAGACCCGCTACATCCACCACCACGCCGTCGTGCTGCTGGATCTCCATCAACCTCTCCTTCCCCCATGCTGGATCAAGAAGGAGGATACGTCGCTGCACCGTACGTGTGTTGAACGCGGAGGTGCCGTCCGTTCGGCACTCGGTCATCGGTGATTTGGATCACGGCGAGTACGACTCCGTCATCCACGTTCATTGGAACGCTTCCGCTCGCGATCTACAAGGGTATGTAGATGCACTCCTTTCCCCTCTTTGCTAGTAGACTCCATAGATGCATCTTGGTGAGCGTAGGAAAATTTTAAATTATGCTACGATTCCCAACAGTGGCATCATGAGCCAGGCCTATGCGTAGTTACTATGCACGAGTAGAACACAAAGCAGTTGTGGGCGTTGAGTTTGCCAATTCTTCTTGCCGCTACTAGTCGTTTCTTGTTTCGGCGGCATTGTAGGATGAAGCGGCCCGGACCGACCTTACACGTACGCTTACGTGAGACAGGTTCCACCGACTAACATGCACTAGTTGCATAAGGTGGCTAGCGGGTGTCTGTCTCTCCTACTTTAGTCGGAACGGATTCGATGAAAAGGGTCCTTATGAAGGGTAAATAGAAATTGGCAAATCACGTTGTGGTCATACGTAGGTAAGAAAACGTTCTTGCTAGAAACCTACAAACCACGTAAAAACTTGCAACAACAATTAGAGAACGTCTAACTTGTTTTTGCAGCAAGTGCTATGTGATGTGATATGGCCAGAAGATGTGATGAATGATATATGTGATGTATGAGATTGATCATATTCTTGTAATAGGAATCACGACTTGCATGTCGATGAGTATGACAACCGGCAGGAGCCATAGGAGTTGTCTTTATTATTTTGTATGACCTGCGTGTCATTGAATAACGCCATGTAAATTACTTTACTTTGTTGCTAAACGCGTTAGCCATAGAAGTAGAAGTAATCGTTGGCGTGACGACTTCATGAAGACACAATGATGGAGATCATGATGATGGAGATCATGGTGTCATGCCGGTGACGAAGATGATCATGGTGCCCCGAAGATGGAGATCAAAGGAGCATAATGATATTGGCCATATCATGTCACTATTTGATTGCATGTGATGTTTATCATGTTTTTGCATCTTATTTGCTTAGAACGACGGTAGTAAGTAAGATGATCCCTTATGATAATTTCAAGAAAGTGTTCACCCTAACTGTGCACCGTTGCGAAGGTTCGTTGTTTCGAAGCACCACGTGATGATCGGGTGTGATAGATTCTAACGTTCGCATACAACGGGTGTTGACGAGCCTAGCATGTACAGACATGGCCTCGGAACACACGCAATACACTTAGGTTGACTTGACGAGCCTAGCATGTACAGACATGGCCTCGGAACACGGAGGACCGAAAGGTCGAGCATGAGTCGTATAGAAGATACGATCAACATGGAGATGTTCACCGATCTTGACTAGTCCGTCTCACGTGATGATCGGACACGGCCTAGTTAACTCAGATCATGTTTCACTTAGATGACTATAGGGATGTCTATCTGAGTGGGAGGTCATTAAATAATTTGATTAGATGAACTTAATTATCATGAACTTAGTCTAAAATCTTTACACTATGTCTTGTAGATCAAATGGCCAACGTTGTCCTCAATTTCAACGCGTTCCTAGAGAAAACCAAGCTGAAAGATGATGGCAGCAACTATACGGACTGGGTCCGGAACCTGAGGATCATCCTCATAGTAGCCAAGAAAGATTATGTCTTAGAAGCACCGCTAGGTGATGCACCAATCCCACAAAACCAAGATGTTATGAACGCTTGGCAATCACGTGCTGATGATTACTCCCTCGTTCAGTGCGGCATGCTTTATAGCTTAGAACCGGGTCTCCAAAAGCGTTTTGAGAAACATGGAGCATATGAGATGTTCGAGGAGCTGAAACTGGTTTTTCAAGCTCATGCCCGGGTCGAGAGATATGATGTCTCCGACAAGTTCTTCAGCTGTAAAATGGAGGACAACAGTTCTGTTAGTGAGCACATACTCAGAATGTCTGGGTTGCACAACCGCTTGTCTCAGCTGGGAGTTAATCTCCCGGATGACGCGGTCATTGACAGAATCCTCCAGTCGCTTCCACCAAGCTACAAGAGCTTTGTGATGAACTACAATATGCAGGGGATGGAAAAGACCATTCCTGAGGTATATTCAATGCTGAAATCAGCGGAAGGGGAGATCAGAAAAGAACATCAAGTGTTGATGGTGAATAAAACCACTAAGTTCAAGAAGGGCAAGGGTAAGAAGAACTTCAAGAAGGACGGCAAGGGAGTTGCCGCGCCCGGTAAACCAGTTATTGGGAAGAAGTCAAAGAATGGACCCAAGCCCGAGACTGAGTGCTTTTATTGCAAGGGAAGTGGTCACTGGAAGCGGAACTGCCCCAAATACTTAGCGGACAAGAAGAAGGCCGGCAACACCAAAGGTATATGTGATATACATGTAATTGATGTGTACCTTACCAGTACTCGTAGTAGCTCCTGGGTATTTGATACCGGTGCGGTTGCTCATACTTGTAACTCAAAACAGGAACTACAGAATAAACGGAGACTGGCGAAGGACGAGGTGACGATGTGCGTCGGGAATGGTTCCAAGGTCGATGTAATCGACGTCGGCACGCTACCTCTGCATCTACCCACGGGATTAGTTTTAAACCTCAATAATTGTTATTTAGTGCCAGCTTTGAGCATGAACATTGTATCTGGATCTCGTTTAATTCGAGATGGCTACTCATTTAAATCCGAGAATAATGGTTGTTCTGTTTATTTGAGAGATATGTTTTATGGTCATGCCCCGCTGGTCAATGGTTTATTTTTGATGAATCTCGAACGTGATGTTACACATATTCATAGTGTGAATACCAAAAGATGTAAAGTTGATGACGATAGTCCCACATACTTGTGGCACTGCCGCCTTGGTCACATTGGTGTCAAGCGCATGAAGAAGCTCCATGCAGATGGACTTTTGGAGTCTCTTGATTACGAATCATTTGACACGTGCGAACCATGCCTCATGGGTAAGATGACCAAGACTCCGTTCTCCGGAACAATGGAGCGAGCAACCAACTTGTTGGAAATCATACATACCGATGTGTGCGGTCCAATGAGTGTTGAGGCTCGCGGAGGATATCGTTATGTTCTCACTCTTACTGATGACTTAAGTAGATATGGGTATGTCTACCTAATGAAACACAAGTCTGAAACCTTTGAAAGGTTCAAGGAATTTCAGAGTGAGGTTGAGAATCAACGTGACAGAAAAATAAAATTCTTACGATCAGATCGTGGAGGAGAATATTTAAGTCACGAGTTTGGTGCACACTTAAGGAAATGTGGAATAGTTTCACAACTCACGCCGCCTGGAACACCTCAGAGAAACGGTGTGTCCGAACGTCGTAATCGCACTCTATTGGATATGGTGCGATCTATGATGTCTCTTACCGATTTACCGCTCTCATTTTGGGGCTATGCTTTAGAGACTGCCGCATTCACTTTAAATAGGGTTCCGTCGAAATCCGTTGAGACGACACCGTATGAATTATGGTTTGGGAAGAAACCTAAGCCGTCGTTTCTAAAAGTTTGGGGATGCGATGCTTATGTCAAGAAACTTCAACCTGAAAAGCTCGAACCCAAATCGAAAAAATGCGTCTTCATAGGATACCCTAAGGAAACTATTGGGTATACCTTCTACCTCAGATCCGAAGGCAAGATCTTCGTTGCGAAGAACGGGTCCTTTCTGGAGAAGGAGTTTCTCTCGAAAGAATTGAGTGGGAGGAAAGTGGAACTTGATGAGGTGATAGTCACCCCTTCCGAACCGGAAAGTAGCGCAGCGCGGGAAAATATTCCTGTGGTGCCTACACCGACTGGGGAGGAAGTTAATGATGATGATCATGAAGCTTCAGATCAAGTTACTGAACTTCGTAGGTCCACAAGGACACGTTCTGCACCAGAGTGGTACGGCAACCCTGTCCTGGAAATCATGTTGTTAGACAACGGTGAACCTTCGAACTATGAAGAAGCGATGGTGGGCCCGGATTCCGACAAATGGCTAGAAGCCATGAAATCTGAGATAGAATCCATGTATGAAAACAAAGTATGGACTTTGACTGACTTGCCCGATGAGCGGCGAGCCATAGAAAACAAATGGATCTTTAAGAAGAAGACGGACGCAGATGGTAATGTGACCATCTACAAAGCTCGACTTGTCGCTAAGGGTTAGCGACAAGTTCAAGGGGTTGACTACGATGAGACTTTCTCACCCGTAGCGAAGCTGAAGTCCGTCCGAATCATGTTAGCAATTGCCGCATACTATGATTATGAGATATGGCAGATGGACGTCAAAACGGCATTCCTTAACGGCTTCCTTAAGGAAGAGTTGTATATGATGCAGCCGGAAGGTTTTGTCGATCCTAAAATGCTAACAAAGTATGCAAGCTCCAGCGCTCAATCTATGGGCTGGTGCAAGCATCTCGGAGTTGGAACATTCGCTTTGATGAGATGATCAAAGCGTTTGGGTTTACACAGACTTATGGAGAAGCCTGTGTTTACAAGAAAGTGAGTGGGAGCTCTGTAGCATTTCTCATATTATATGTGGATGACATACTATTGATGGGAAATGATATAGAATTCTTGGAAAGTATAAAGGCCTATTTGAATAAGTGTTTTTCAATGAAGGACCTTGGAGAAGCTGCTTATATATTAGGCATCAAGATCTATAGAGATAGATCAAGACGCCTCATTGGTCTTTCACAAAGTACATACCTTGACAAGATATTGAAGAAGTTCAATATGGATCAGTCCAAGAAGGGGTTCTTGCCTGTATTGCATTGTGTGCAATTGAGCACGGCTCAATGCCCGACCACGGCAGAAGATATAGAAAAGATGAGTGTCATCCCCTATGCCTCGGCCATAGGGTCTATTATGTATGCCATGCTGTGTACCAGACCTGATGTAAACCTTGCCGTAAGTTTGGTAGGAAGGTACCAAAGTAATCCCGGCAAGGAACACTGGACAGCGGTCAAGAATATCCTGAAGTACCTGAAGAGGACTAAGGACATGTTTCTCGTTTATGGAGGTGACGAAGAGCTCGTCGTAAAGGGTTACGTCGACGCTAGCTTCGACACAGATCTGGATGACTTGAAGTCACAGACCGGATACATGTATATTTTGAATGGAGGAGCAGTAAGCTGGTGCAGTTGCAAGCAAAGCGTCGTGGCGGGATTTACATGTGAAGCGGAGTACATGGCAGCCTCGGAGGCAGCACAGGAAGCAGTCTAGATGAAGGAGTTCATTACCAACCTAGGGGTGATTCCCAATGCGTCGGGCCCGATGACTCTCTTCTGTGACAACACTGGAGCCATTGCCCTTGCGAAGGAGCCCAGGTTTCACAGGAAGACCAGGCATATCAAGCGTCGCTTCAACTCCATTCGTGAAAGTGTTCAAAATGGAGACATAAAGTACATACAAACCTGAATGTAGCAGATCCGTTGACTAAACCTCTCCCTAGGGCAAAACATGATCAACACCAGGATGCAATGGGTGTTCGATTCATCACAATGTAACTAGATTATTGACTCTAGTGCAAGTGGGAGATTGTTGGAAATATGCCCTAGAGGCAATAATAAATGGTTATTATTATATTTCTTTGTTCATGATAATAGTCTATTGTTCATGCTATAATTGTATTGTCCGGAAATCGTAATACATGTGTGAATACATAGACCACAACATGTCCCTAGTAAGCCTCTAGTTGACTAGCTCGTTGATCAACAGATAGTCATGCTTTCCTGACTATGGACATTGGATGTCATTGATAACGGGATCACATCATTAGGAGAATGATGTGATGGACAAGACCCAATCCTAAGCATAGCATAAAAGATCGTGTAGTTTCATTTGCTAGAGCTTTTCCAATGTCAAGTATCTTTTCCTTAGACCATGAGATCGTGCAACTCCCGGATACCGTAGGAGTGCTTTGGGTGTGCCAAACGTCACAACGTAACTGGGTGACTATAAAGGTGCACTACGGGTATCTCCGAAAGTGTCTGTTGGGTTGGCACGGATCGAGACTGGGATTTGTCACTCCGTGTGACGGAGAGGTATCTCTGGGCCCACTCGGTGATGCATCATCATAATGAGCTCAATGTGACTAAGGCGTTAGTCACGGGATCATGCATTGCGGTACGAGTAAAGAGACTTGCCGGTAACGAGATTGAACAAGGTATTGGGATACCGACGATCAAATCTCGGGCAAGTAACATACCGATTGACAAAGGGAATTGCATACGGGATTGATTGAATCCTCGACACCGTGGTTCATCCGATGAGATCATCGTGGAACATGTGGGAGCCAACATGGGTATCCAGATCCCGCTGTTGGTTATTAACCGGAGAGGCGTCTCGGTCATGTCTGCATGTCTCCCGAACCCGTAGGGTCTACACACTTAAGGTCCGGTGACGCTAGGGTTGTAGAGATATATGTATGCGGAAACCCGAAAGTTGTTCGGAGTCCCGAATGAGATCTCGGACGTCACGAGAGGTTCCGGAATGGTCCGGAGGTGAAGAATTATATATAGGAAGTCCAGTTTCGGCCACCGGGAAAGTTTCGGGGGTTACCGGTATTATACCGGGACCACCGGAAGGGTCCCGGGGGTCCACCGGGTGGGGCCACATATCCCGGAGGGCCCCGTGGGCTGAAAGTGGAAGGGAACCAGCCCTTAGTGGGCTGGGGCGCCCCCATTGGGCCTCCCCCCATGCTCCTAGGGTTGGGAACCCTAGGGGGGGAGTTCCCCCTTGCCTTGGGGGGCAAGGCACCCCTGCCCCCCCTTGTGGCCACCGCCCCCCTTGAGATCCCATCTCTTGGGGCCGGCGCCCCCCCAGGGGGCCTATATAAAGGGGGGAGGGAGGGAAGCACACAACAGCCTTGGGCGCCTCCCTCCTCCCCTGCAACACCTCTCTCTCTCTCTCTCGCAGAAGCTCGGCGAAGCCCTGCCGGAGACCCGCTACATCCACCACCACGCCGTCGTGCTGCTGGATCTCCATCAACCTCTCCTTCCCCCTTGCTGGATCAGGAAGGAGGAGACGTCGCTGCACCGTACGTGTGTTGAACGCGGAGGTGCCGTCCGTTCGGCACTTGGTCATCGGTGATTTGGATCACGACGAGTACGACTCCGTCATCCACGTTCATTGGAACGCTTCCGCTCGCGATCTACAAGGGTATTTAGATGCACTCCTTTCCCCTCGTTGCTAGTAGACTCCATAGATGCATCTTGGTGAGCGTAGGAAAATTTTAAATTATGCTACGATTCCCAACAGAGACTTGCCGGTAACGAGATTGAACTAGGTATTGAGATACCGACGATCGAATCTCGGGCAAGTAACATACCGATGACAAAGGGAACAACGTATGTTGTTATGCGGTCTGACCGATAAAGATCTTCGTAGAATATGTGGGAGCCAATATGAGCATCCATTTTCCGCTATTGGTTATTGACCGGAGACGTGTCTCGGTCATGTCTACATAGTTCTCGAACCCGTAGGGTCCGCACGCTTAAAGTTTCAATGACGGTTATATTATGAGTTTATGTGTTTTGATGTACCGAAGGTAGTTTGGAGTCCCGGATGAGATTGGGGACATGACGAGGAGTCTCGAAATGGTCGAGATGTAAAGATCGATATATTGGATGACTATATTCGGACATCGGAAAGGTTCCGAGTGATTCGGGTATTTTTCGGAGTACCGGAGAGTTACGGGAATTCGTCGGGGAGTATATGGGCCTTATTGGGCTTTAGGGGAAAGAGAGAGGAGAGGCTGGGCGCCCCCCCAAGGCCTAGTCCGAATTGGACTAGGGGGAGGGGCTACGCCCCCTCCTTCCTTCTCTTCTCTCTCCACTTTCCTTGACTCCTACTCCTACTACTTGGAAGGGGGGAATCCTACTCCCGGTGGGAGTAGGACTCCTCCTAGGGCGCGCCATAGAGAGGGCCGGCCCTCCCCCTCCTCCACTCCTTTATATACGGGGAGGGGGGCACCCCTTGGAGACACAACAATTGATCATTGATCTTTTAGCCATGTGCGGTGCCCCCCTCCACCATAATCCACCTCGATAATACTGTAGCGGTGCTTAGGTGAAGCCCTGCATCGGTAGAACATCATCATCGTCACCACGCCGTCGTGTTGACGAAACTCTCCCTCAACACTCGACTGGATCGGAGTTCGAGGGACGTCATCAGGCTGAACTCGGAGGTGTCGTGCGTTCGGTACTTGGATATGTCGGATCGTGAAGACGTACGACTACATCAACCGTGTTGTGCTAACGCTTCCGCTTTCGGTCTACGAGGGTACGTAGACACACTCTCCCCTCTCGTTGCTATGCATCACCATGATCCTGTGTGTGCGTAGGATTTTTTTTGAAATTACTACGTTCCCCAACAGAATCCGCTGTCATACGCAATACTTAGCAAGATCTGTTACATTGGACACCGTCGTTTCCTTGCCAAGGACAAGCCGCGTCCTACAAAATACCGAAGACATGTGTTCAATGCAAAGCATGAAAACCGTGATGCGGCAAAGAGGCTCACCGCCGATGAGTTGCAAGTGGAATTAGAAAAGGTTAGGCATATTACACCAGGAAACCATCCTAGTAATGGTAGCGGGAAAAGGAAGCATGGCAGGGCAGAAGAGAGATTATTGTTTACCCGAAGGTCCACTTTGTGGGACTTGGAGTATTGGAAAGATTCGGATTTGCGGCATAATCTTGATGTGATGCACATCGGGAAAAATATATGTGACAACATTATCGGCACACTTCTTAATATCGAAGGCAAGACGAAAGATACCTTAAAATCTAGGATTGATTTGACACACCTGGGTATCATAAAGGATTTGCACATGGAAGATGAAGGTAAACCACGGGATATGGCACCAGCTATGTATGTCTTGGACAAAGTAAAAAGAAAAGAATTCTGTGAGGTCCTATCACGTGTGAGATTCCCACATGAATTTGCTTCCAACCCTGAAAGGAGAGTCAGTGCAGATGGAAACAAGGTACAAGGGTTGAAAACACATGACTGCCACATCCTACTTCAAAGGGTTTACCTATTATCCTTAGAGGATTGGGCCGCCCTGACTTATACAGAGCAGTTGCAGAGTTGGGACAATTCTTCAGGGAACTCTGCAGTAGAAATATCAGGATAGATGCTCCAAAGCATCTTAGAGACAAGATACCAACTATCCTATGCGACCTTGAGAAGATATATCCTCCAGCCTTCTTTGATGTGATGGTGCATTTGGCTGTTCATCTACCTGATGAGGCACTACTTAGAGGTCCATTACAGTATGGCTGGATGTACCCTATTGAAAGGCGGCTAGGCACTTTCAAGGGCTATGTTAGGAATAGAGCTAGACCCGAGGGTTCCATTGCAGAGGCCTACATTGCTACAGAAGCGTTGACATTGTGCTCAAAATACATTGAAACGGCTGGTCAGCTTAGCAAAGAGGTGGGTGAAGACAATCCCGGGATCAATGTTTTTGCTTATTCTGTTCGAGTTACAGGGAAGAGTCGACAAGAGGACAAACCTAAAGATTTGGACAAAATGGTTTGGTATGTGTGGAATAACTGTCCTGAGATACTACCTGATATCAAGTAAGTGCTAAGTACTGCAGCTTATACATCGTAATCTACTAAACTTGCAACACATTCTTATATATTTAGATGTTTGACGCGATCACTATGTTGTGCTGCATCTACAAAAAGGAGTTACTGCCACAAAATCCAAGAAACATTGACAAACTGGTTATGGAAGGATTTGCGAAATGGTTTAAGAGCCATGTAAGCTTTTGAATTGCACTGTCAGTTTTTTAATATATTGAGTACATAAGATGATCAGCTTGTCTATTTTCTAAACATAGGTTAAGAAGATGCGGGAGGATGGGCAGGCAGTTGATGATGCCCTTTACGCACTAGCAATGGGTCCTGATACTCGAGTAAGACATTATGAATCTTGCGTTGTTGGAGATGTGCGCTACAACACCCTTGCACGCGACGAAGGCAGGAAGACACAACACAGTGCATCATGAGCACAGATACGTACGACAGAGAGACAACTGAAATGTATGCTAACATAACAGACATTGTTCAGTTGCAGTATATCTCCAGTTTCGAGGATCATTGGTGTGTGGTTCTATTGTGTTGTCGTTGGTATAACCTGTTTTCCAGGATCGCAAAACCCAGAGTTGATGATTATTTCAAATCCATCAATGTCAAGGCGGCGTACCAGACCAACGAGGCTTTTATTTTGGCAAATCAAGGAACACAGATATTTTTCTTGGAAGACACATCTGCACGTAGCGATGACTGGAGAGTATTGCAAAGGTTTGAGCAGAGGAATTCGTTCAATGAAGTTGCACAACAAGATGATGCTTACACTGCTCCTGATGTACAAGATTCCACATATGTTCATAATATCTTTGAGAACCATCACATCAATGACGCCGGCGAAAAGATTTCCTGTCGTGCTGTGGACATACAAGAGTTGATCAAGAAGAAGCCAACGTTCGAGGCCATTGAGGATGAAGAAGAAGATGACACTGTGGGGAATTACGATTCAGATTGATACACATGGCGAAGATGTTGACGCTGCTGCTATGGATGATGATTGGATTGCTTTTGTCGTATTCGCCTGTCAGAAGACGTTTTTATCTACTATGTGAAATTGTGTTTGCTATGACAACTGAAACATGATGAACGTGTTGTTTAGTGTTGCTGTGAGAACATCACTTGTTATGTATGTTGATTTGTGTTTGGTGATTGTATGACGACTAAAACATGATGACATTGTTGTTTAGTTGTACTCATATTTGGCTGTCAAACTTGAATTTGATGACATAGTTTGCTATTGGACTGCAATTTGCTCGATGTCTTCGAATGGGAACAAAGCTGACCTGACAGGGCCTCTGCTAATTTATTTATTTATTACCGAAAAGGCCTCTGCTATTTATTTATTTATGAGAAAAAGGGGATACCCCCCGATTTCCGTTAATAGAAATCATTAGATGTTCGCAGCACTATGCCCAACCTGCTACACAGGTTTCATTCATTACCAGTTTCAACAAAGTGCTCATGTCATAGACACCGAATACATCACGAGTGCTACATACTCCCTCCGTTCCTTTATATAAGGTGTATTTTTTTGATAAAATTCTAGAATGTAAGGTGCATTTCTTCTCATTCCTCATAATTCCCTTGATAGCCCTCCAGAAAAAGGAAATTATCTCTCTCCTGATTGTCTATATCTCTCCTTGTAGCAAAATAAGGAAACTATCTCTATGTCAATTGCATGTATCTCTTACTTTCCTGGACTAACTGATTTACTTGCCACTAACCAATAAATTTGCCAAGGGTAATTTCGTCCTAACACATCTATAATTGTGTGCCTTGGTCACCGTGCCAAAAATAATACACCTTAGATAAAGGAACGGAGGGAGTACACTACAAATAAAGAGACAATCATCCTACAGAGCACATCGACTTTGCCCATTATCTTCACAAGCTCTTTCATCTCCTCACTGCTGTCAAGGCCGTTCAGCAGCTGTTTCTTGGCCATGATCACAGGAACTGCATCTTTAACCTTCTGCTCTGCATCTTCCTCTTCTGCCGTTCCTTCAGTTACTTGTCCAACACCCCAGCCTGCTGGTACTGGGATTCCTCGGCTAACCAAATAATCAGCGTAGTTGCATTTCCCCACATCAGCAACCTCCCAGAAATACAAATCACATGAATCTTCCCTTTTCTGCACGAATCAAATTGGAAGATCATCATGTTGGAGATATGCCCTAGAGGCAATCATGTATGATGATATTTCCTATGTGTTTATGAATAAAGATAGTCCTTGGACATTATCAATGCTGTGTATCAGCAAGTACGTGACTTGTTTGTGGGACTATGCATTGTATGATGACTATCCTAAAAGGTCCCTAGTCGAAAGGGCTGTGTGGACGCGCAGCCAACTAGACTAGCATATGACACGGTCGATGGCTTGGTCTCACTAGCCATGGAGCATTGGATGCAAACCGGATAATATGGACTTGGAAGGATCTGGTCGGATTCGACGTACTTGGATCCGAGTCGAGATAAGGTTCTAGTCGGACAGACCCAACTATGAGACGCAGCAATATGTCATCTGTCAGTCTCTAGCACAGCATACGTTCTATGTCCTAAGACCTGAGCTGGCACATGTACACGGGATGGTGACAGACCTGCTTTGGGCCGACCAAACGCTACTCCGTGACTGGGTAGTTACAAAGGTAGGTTTCGGGCTTGTCCAGACCCATGCTGCAAGACATGGTCGAGCAAGATGGGATTTGCCCCTCCGACCAGGAGAGATATACTCTGGGCCCCTCGTGTGATCCGACCAAGATAAGCATGGCCATGCGACATGGATTATGAGATAATCCGGTTTGTGGTCGGCATCACTGGAACAAGAAAGAGGTCGGGCTAGCACAAGGATGACAGACTCGCCTTGATCCCGACAACATATATCTTGTGGCAAAAGGAATGGAAGTATGATGTATAGGTTCGCCTAACCAGCTTCATAGTCTTCTTGGTGGTCAGCACACCTTGCTAGAGGCCGCTACCAACCGTGCAGTTCGGAGGTGATCCAAACTGCGACCAAGCCGGCTTGAACCTAAGGGGTCGCGTGCTTAAGGGAAGGAACCTACGAGGCCGGATCCGAGGACACTGGTCGGATGTGATCCGATCTGTATTCGGATTGTGGCCGAGTAGACTTATGGGCTTTAGGGTCCGTGCGAGGCCCAAGTGTTGAGCCCGCGATGGACGCCTATATAAAGTGGGGTGCGGCACACTCATGCGGTTGATCGCTTCGGCGCTGTCACTAGGGTTTGCATGTGTTGCGAATAGACACCTCCACTCATCGCCGACTGTGTGATCGGACCTAGCAGTCCGCCGCACGGTGTTCCTCCTGCACGCGCGGATACCGTTAGAGGCGGTGCACCTGCGCCGCTCCGGCAAACTTGTACGTGGGATCCGGCGACCGGTCGTTCGAGGGAGATCGGACGAGGAGGAGACGATCCACGCGGACGCGCTGCCCCAACTCTTCTTCCGCTGCACGGCACTGCGCGTCTAGTGGTAACGATCTATGATCCATCTCTCGTAGCATGTTCATGGTTGTTCTGCGCGTAGGAAAATTTTAATTTGCAGTCGACGCACCCTACCGTAGAACCCAACAGTGGTATCAGAGCCTCTGCTATAGGATTTGGATTCAGATCGTATGCATATTAGATATGTGGAGGCGGCAGATGAGATCTGTCGTCGTTTATGAGATTGGCTATGTGTAGGGTTGATGAGATCAACTGCACATGGGGATCGATGAGGCTATGTTTTCTATCAATCGGGATCGATGAGGTCGTGACACGATCTACCCCTACCGGTCGGTTATCCGCCATCGGGGTTAACAGTGAAACGTAAATCCGAATCGGATTCGCAATGATCGATGATATCAGTCAGATCGGAAAATTCGGCGTGATCGGAGTTCAGATATGATCGGGTCCGCCGTGTGCGTAGCGCCTTGTATTTCGTACACAATCACTCAAACCGGTAGAATGCGATTCTATGCATAAATTTATTTTGCAGGGTTTCATGTGAATAGTATGGCTCATGTGTGTAAATTATACATGGCCTGCGTGTCATGTTTGTCAGCCGGCAGGAGCCAAAGTGCTGTCATTATATTGTATAACGACCTGCGTGTCGACTTGTGACTCTATGTAAAATTCATTACTAGTTGTAGTAGTTGGATAATAGAGATCAGGTTGGTGGCTTGGCGTCCCGGCGTGACAAACAAGATGGAGTTCCTAGATGGTCATCGGAGTCGGAGCCGACCTGGAAGAACATCCATGAAGGAGCCATACTATTTCTCAATATATGTTTATTTGTGATTGTTATGCTTCTCGTTTTCTATGCATGTTAGAATGGTAGAAAGATCCCTCATGAATATCAAGCGAATTGCCATCCTCGATGTTGCAGCTTCGTTCGTCAAGTACGTTTAGTAGTGGGCTCATAAAATTGAGGTGCTGCTGGGTGTCCTTGAACTGAACGGTTCGTGTCGGACATGGACATGCACTGCATCAGGTTAACTTAGCAAGGCTATCAAAATGGTTTTGGGCCTTGTGGCAAAGAAGGTTGGGGGGCCGGGGTATGAGATACCTTCCCGACCGACAGGAGTCGTATAGAGATACGATTAGCAAGGAGTTGCTTACCAGATAGGCATGTTGTCTAGAAGTTATGCTAAAGCTCACTAGTCGCATGTGCTAGTCGGATCCTGAATCACTGAGAGTTTGCGGAGGGATGCCAACTTCAGTGGGAGTATTTCTGTTTAGGCTTGAATTACTCTACATAAACACATTGCTTAGTGGTTGCATATTTTCTATTGTAGATCAATGGCACCACCTGCTCAACCCAACTTTGCATTGAAATCAATTCTGGAAAAGGATAAACTGAATGGAACAAACTTTACCACCTGGTATAGAAATCTGAGAATTGTTCTCAAGCATGATAAAAAGGAACATCTTCTAGAGGATCCACTTCTAGAGGAACCTGTCGATAATGCTAGTGCCACAGCTAAGAATTCCTACCAAAAACTCGTTGATGAATCAACGGAGATCAGTTGTCTGATGCTGGCTTGTATGGAGCCGGATTGGCAACAGCATTTCAAAAATGTTGAGGCTTACGATGTGATCGAGAGTCTCAAGAGCATGTTTCAGACACAGGCTAGGACCGAAAGGTTCAACGTCTGGCGATCCTTGATGGATTGCAAGCTGAAGGAAGGTGATCCACTGAGCCCACATGTGATCAAGAGGATTGGATATGTGCAAGCTTTGGATCGGTTGGGCTTCCCGCTCTTGGATGAGCTGGCTACTGATGCAGCTCTGGGTTCTCTTCCACCCAGCTATGGGACGTTCATCTCGAACTATCATATGCATGGCATGGATAAGAAGCTCACTGAGTTGCATGGGATGCTCAAAGTGGCAGAGCAGGATATTAAGAAAGGCACGCATCAAGTGTTGATGGTGCAGAAATCGGCTAAGTTCAAGAAGAGTTGGTCTAAGAAGAAGGCTAAGGCAAGGGGCACGGAGACGGTAACCTCCGCCGCTGCGCCAAAGTCTGGACCGGACTCGAAGACCATTTGCTACCATTGCAAGGAAACTGGTCACTGGAATAGGAATTGTAGCAAGTGGCTTGCAGAGCATGGCAAGAAGGCCGGAAATGCTTCTTCAGGCAAAGGTACACTTGTTGCATATGTTATAGACATTTACCTTGCTGACATACCTAGTAGCTCTTGGGTATTTGATACCGGATCCGTTGTTCATATTTGCAACTCGATGCAGGGGCTGGTAAGAACTAGGCGTGTGGCACCAGGGGAGATTGACATCAGGGTCGGCAACAAAGCAAGAGTTGCTGCGTTGGAGGTTGGCACGATGCAGCTCTAGCTTCCTTCTGGATTTATTTTGGAATTGAATAATTGTTATTACATTCCTCCACTTAGTCGGAACATTATTTCTGCCTCATGTTCGATGAGTCAGGGTTATGAATTCAATTTAAAGGACAATGGTTGTTCGTTTTATTTGAATGGTATGTTCCACGGCTATGCGCCCATTGTTGATGGGCTATTTATATTGAATCTAGAACAGGAACCGGTCTATAACGTGGATGTCAAGAGGCATAAGCCAAATGATATAAATCCGACATACTTCTGGAATTGCCGGCTTTGACACATTAGTCTGAAACGCATGAAGAAGCTCCATGATGATGGGCTCCTAACTTCGTCCGACTTTGGGTCGTTCGAGACATGTGAATCATGCTTGCTTGGCAAGATGACTAAGTCTCCTTTCACAAAGAGTTGCGAGAGGGCGTCCGAGCTGTTGGAACTTATACATAGTGATGTGTGTGGACCAATGAGCACAACTGCCAGAGGTGGCTATCAGTACTTCGTGACTTTTACCGACGACTTGAGTAGATATGGATATATCTATTTGATGAGGCACAAGTCGAAAACTTTTGAAAAGTTTAAAGAGTTTCAGAACGAGGTTGAGAATCAGCTCGGCAAGACTATAAAGCTTCTACGATCTGATCGTGGAGGTGAGTACATGAGCCAGGAGTTTGATGATCATCTGAAAAGCCGAGGTATAGTACCTCAGCTCACACCTCTAGGTACGCCACAGAGAAACTGCGTGTCGGAACGGAGGAATAGGACCTTGTTGGACATGGTCCGGTCTATGATGAACAAATCGGATTTACCCTTGTCATTCTGGGGATACGCTCTAGAAACTGCAGCTTTCACACTTAACAGGGTACCATCAAAATCCGTAGACAAGAAACCACATGAGATGTGGACCGGGAAGACTCCCAGTTTGTCTTTTCTAAAGATTTGGGGTTGTGAAGCATTTGTCAAGCGACTTATGTCAGACAAGCTTACACCCAAGTCGGATAAATACATATTCGTGGGATATCCGAGTGAAACCTTGGGATATAGCTTCTACAACCGGGAAGAGAACAAAGTGTTTGTTGCTCGGAACGGGGTTTTCCTTGAGAAAGAGTTTCTCAGTCGGGAGGCCAGTGGGAGGACGGTCCGACTCGAAGAAATTCGAGGACCACTCAGGGACGGCTCGGCTGGTGATGAGATCATACCGGAGTCAGTCAGGGAACCCGTAGTGGAAGCGGCATCGGAACCACGGAGGTCGGAGAGATTGCGCAGAGTGCGCGATGTATTGTTGCTCGAAAGCGATGAGCCGACGACATATGCAGAAGCGATGGTGAGCCCAGATTCCGAGGCATGGCTAGAGGCCATGAGATCCGAGTTAAAGTCCATGGATGAGAATCAAGTCTGGGACTTGGTTGATCCACCGCCTGGCGTAATGGCCATTGGTTGCAAATGGGTATTTAAGATGAAAACCGATGTGGATGGAAATGTTCAGATCCACAAAGCTCGGCTTGTCGCTAAGGGTTATGGACAAGTTCAAGGAATTGACTACGACGAGACTTACTCGCTGGTAGCGATGCTGACGGTGAGGATCGTACTAGCTATAGCTGCATATTTCGATTACGAGATATGGCAGGTGGATGTCAAAACGTCTTTCCTTCATGGAAATCTAACCAATGACGTGTATATGATACAACCTGAGGGTTTTGTCGATCCGACTAGCACTAGTAAGGTATGCAAGCTCAAGAGATCCATTTATGGGTTGAGGCAAGCATCTCGGAGCTGGAACATTCATTTTGATGAGGTCGTCACTGGTCTCGGTTTCATCAAAAGCGAGGAGGACTCTTGTTTATACAAGAAGTTAAGTGGGAGCTCGATAGTGTTTTTGATCTTGTATGTGGATGACATACTACTGATCGGAAATGATGTTTCGATGCAGAACTCGGTCAAGGAGTCATTGAATGGCAAGTTTTCGATGAATGACCTTGGTGAGGCAATGTATATTTTAGGCATTAAGATCTATAGAGATAGATCGAGGAGGCTGCTCGGCTTAAGCTAGAGCACGTACATAGATAAAGTGTTGAAGCGGTTCAACATGAGTGAGGCCACTACAAGAAATATGTTAACTAGTGACCTTCTCTTAGTGACCCCAGCTGAATTGGTCGTAAATCCATGGCCATTTCGCTTGGAAGGGCTCAAACCCTGAAATTGCCTTACACCAAATGGTCATAAAGCAGAAAAGAGTAGTCTATGACCTTATTTCTACCTGATTACGACCAATATAAATGGTCATAAGGTTGTGAACGTGGATGCATTGGTACTTATTGCTATGACTAGGCGCCACCTCATCAGTTTTGCCTATGTGTCATGTCCATGTGTCAATTTTTGCCCTAGGTTGTGAAGCAACCTATATTTCTGTTATTCCCAAAATTCCCAAAAAATTCTCATAAAATCTTTGGATCATATCTTCGTCAAATATGTAAAAAAACTTCCTCACCTAGTTCAAATACAATTCAAAAATATTCATTTTCCTATTCTCTTCAGAACAGCACTTTGTGAAGGAAGTGCTATTTATATATATTTGATTGACCTCAAACTTTTTGGGCACTCTTTCCTATCCAAATCATTGCCTCATGACAAAATTCAGCTCCATTTTCCTAGTAAACGTTCCTCGGCAAATTTCCAAAGTTTTTGTTCAGCTAGAAGCTTTGTGAAGGAAGTACCATTTTTATATATCCAAATGACATGAAATTTATACAGTTCCTTCATATGCCCCAAATTATCACCCTCCTCCAAATTGCAGCTCAGTCAAATCATCTATGTGAGCCCAGGTTCAATTTATATTTTATGGCCAGATTGGCACGTTGCAAAGCAAGTGTTATCTAGACCCCTCCTATTACCCTCAAAATTTTTGGCCACTCTTCCATACCCAAATCATTGCCACATGATAATATTCAGCTCCATTTTCTTGGTAATTTTTTCTCAGAAAATTTCCAAAGTTTCGATCTCGAGAGAAGCTTTGTGAAGTAAGTACTAGCTAGGCTTACCCAAATGATCTGGAAATTTACCAGGGCATGATATTACATATGTAACCTACCTACACCAAATTTGAGCTCATTTCATTTATCCAATTTCTCTTGCTAATTTTCCCAAGTTTTTGTCCAGAGAAAAGCATTGTGAAGGAAGTACCACTTTGGCATGTCCAAATGGAATCAATTTTCTATAGTGCTTTCCTATGCCCAAATAACCATCCTCCACCAAATTTCAGCTCAATCCATTCATTAGTTTGAGCCCAACTTCAACATCCATATTTTTGCCCGATGTGGTACTTTGCAAATCAAGTGCCATCCAAACTCCTCCATTTGAGCTGAAAATTTGCCAAGACAGTCTCCCTAGTAGATGATCATACTCAGCCAAAACTCAGGCCCATTGGCCTTGTGAATTTCCCGTACCGCTAATCAAACACTTGGCTGCTAATTCATGTTTGAGCATAGTTCGGTCTCCTCGTGAGATTATTCTATTGTTATTTTCTTTCTAGCATCTACCTGGGGAGTGCCCAACCTACTAGACATGCCTAGGCTGCCCATAACGCATGGCAACACCACGGTCACGCGGTGACCACGCGGCGGGCATGCGAGCCTACGCGCTTTGGAGTTGGGGCCCTGGGCCACCATCCAAACATCGACATATCACCACCAAACCATGTATTTCTGATTAAATAGATACTTATGTAACTAGAAATGATTTTTGGAAAAAATAAAGAGCAAACTATAAGGCAGCTGCAGTTCAAATTTGACCCGCTTCCTACTGAATCGGCGGAAATTTGTCTTTTTCACGAGAGGTGGATCAAAAAATTTGAAACCCAACCATTTTGTCAATTGTGCATTAAATATGTCCTAGTATTTTATAAAATTGATTTGGTCCAAATTTGCAACAAATATATGATAGGTCCTTCAAAAAAATCATTTTGGGCACTCGAAAAATGGAAAATTGATTTTTCGTCCAAAGAAAATGAAAACGCCCTTAGGCAACATTGTTTGCCATTCCAATATGCACCCTTGTGCACAATATGAGATCATTTGAACAAACTATGCCATGAATGTGGCCATAAGATTGATCATTTGACTTGAAAGCCATGAATCTTCACACATGATAGCTCGTTTCTGAGAACACTTTTAAAAGAGTTGCCGTATTACAAGTTTATTATTTTTCCTGGTAACTTGGTCACATATAATGACACAGTGCGACAGTTTTCCAAATTTTTTATTTTTTTTGAATTTTTATGCCTGTTTCAAAATGCGGTCAAAACGGCGGGAATGACCGTTCCTAGCTAGTTGTTGAATCTTGGAATTTTTTTGGTGTTTCTCTAATTAAATAGATGCTTTTGTACCTGGAAATGATTTTTGGGAAAAATAAATACCAAACTATGAGGCAGCCGCAGTTCAAATTTGACCCACTTCCAACTGAAACGGCGGAAATTTGTCTTTTTCACTAGAGGTGGATCAAAACCTTTTACACCCAACCATTTGGTCAATTGTGAATTAAATATGGCCTAGTATTTTATAAAAATGATTTGGTCCAATTTTGCAACAATTATTTGGCAGGTTCTTCACAAAAAAACCTCATTTGGGGCACTCGAAAAATAGAAAATGATTTTTTCGTCCAAAGAAAATGAAAACTTCCTTAGGCAACATTGTTTGCCATTCCAATATGCACCTTTGTGCATGATATGAGATCATTTGAACAAACTATGCCTTGAATGCTACTATAAGATTGATCATTTTACTTGAAAGCCATGAATCTCCCCACATGATAGCTCATTTTTAGAACACTTTTTAAAAATAATTACCTTATTAGAAGTTTATTATTTTTCCTGGTAACTTTGTCACATATAATGACACAATGCGAAGGTTTTCCAATTTTTTGAATTTTTTGAATTTTTATGCCCGTTTCAAAATGCGGTCAAAACAACGGACATGACCGTTCCTAGCTAGTGGTTGAATCTTGGAATTTTTTGGTGTTTCTCTGATTAAATAGATACTTTTGTACCTAGAAATGATTTTCAAAAAAAAGAGCAAACCATGAGGCAGTTGTAGTTCAAATTTGACCCGCTTCCTGCTGAATCGGCGATAATTTGTCTTTTTCACCAGAGGTGGATCAAAACTTTTGATACCCAACCATTTGGTCAATTGTGCATTAAATATGGACTAGTATTTTATAAAATTGATTTGGTCGAATTTTGCAACAAATATATGGTAGGTCCTTCACAAAAAAATTCATTTTGGGCACTGGAAAAATGGAAAATTGTTTTTTCGTCCAAAGAAAATGAAAAAAACCCTTAGGCAACATTGTTTGCCATTCCAAGATGCACCCTTGTGCACAATATTAGATCATTTGAGCAAGATATGTGGCAGTTGCAGTTCAAATTTGACCCGCTTCCTGCTGAATCGGCGGATATTTGTCTTTTTCACGAGAGGTGGATCAAAAACTTTTGACACACAAACCGTCTAGTCAATTGGGCATTAAATATGGTCTAATATTTCTAAAAATTGAGGTGGTTCAATTTTGCAACAAAGAGTTGGTTGGTTCTTCACAAGAAATCCAAAATGGAAAATGCTTTTTTGGTGCAAAAATTACTTATTTGAATCAATTAAGACCAATTTAGATGGTCATAAGATTGTCAAAGCGTTTACCGTGTTTTGATTGGTCCATTGGCATGTCACGTGGATCACGCATCCAACACCGTCGGATACTCCCCGATCCGGCGGCAGCCCTAACCCCCTCACGGCCTCACCCTCCCACCCCATATAGCCCAATCACCGACGCACCCACGAGCCCTTCTCTCCCATGCACCCACGGCTGCCAACCCTAGCCCTCTCCCTCCCTCAGATCTCAATCTTCCGCCGCCCCAACCCAATCCCTACCCCCACGTAGCCCAACCCAATCCACCGCCGTCCTCTTCTCTAGTCGCACCGGCGAGCTCCAACCTCATCGCCGGCAGCCCCTCCCCTCTCCTCCTAGATCCACTCGGGCTACTCATGTCGTGGCCAGATCTGGCAGGAACTCCCTCCCTCCCACCTCGCTCCGAATCCCGATCCATACGCACACACAGACAGAGCTTTGGGAGCTCCTGCTCGGCTGCTCACGGCCACGGTCCATGGACGACGCGGACATGCGGGAGGTGCTGCTGTACCGGGACGGGCTGGTCACGGCCACCGCGTCCGTACCGGTGGCCACGTCGGGGGCTTTCCTGCCCGAGGGGATCGCGGTCGGCGACGCCGTCTGGCTCTTCTACGCCGCCAGGGCCCGGGGGCTCACTCCCCCCTCCGCGCGCAGTTCACCGTCCTTGTCAAGGTACTTCCTTGCCTTCCATCCCGATCTTGTCTCCCACCCCTCTTCTTGCCCCCGGCCTGATCCAGCCTCTGGCTGCAGTCCAACATCTTCATCGAGGGCGTCTCCCACAAGATTCGCCGGTAGATCGAGGACCTGGAGCGCGCCGGAAGGGTCGAGCCTGGCACCCTCACCGTCGACGGCGTCCCCGCAGACAGCTACCTCACCAGGTCCGTCTCTGCCCTTGCCCTGTGCCGCTGCTTACATTCCTTCTTCCTCACACCCACCACTGCTTGCTTACCCTTGCTGTGCCGGATGGATGCAGGTTCGCGTGGGACGAGGGCAAGTACCCCGTCAACGCCCCGTTCAAGGAGACCGTCAGCAGCATCCAGTCCCAGGTCGCCAAGATCGAGGATGACATGAAGGTAACTAACTCTGCTTCTCTCTCTCTCTCTCTCTCTCTCTCTCTCTCTTAATTACTCCAGTTCCTTTCCACACTGACCAAATCACGCATAACTTAACACTCCATTTGCTAGGCTAGCTGGGTACTGTATTTTGGACAGTGTTGTTTAACACTTTAACAGTTACATTCGGTCCTCGGCGCTGAATTGGTAGATTTTGGATGTAGCTTACTTCCTGTTTGTCTTGGTCTATCCGGTTTCATGAGTATTTAGTCTTCTATCCCCTTTTCTGGTACTGATTTGCCACATAATGTTCATGATGCATCATATCTCCTGTCGAAGTACTTTGCTATGATGCTTTGTTTTGGGGTCAGTCAGTAGTACTCTAAACAAGAGCATAAACATATATGATTGTGTTATATTAATTGATTGCATGCCCTCTTGGATTCTGTTTTTGCCTGCTGCATGTGTGCTGATAGTTTTTGCACGGTGTTGGATATACCTCTCTTTTTATGTTTCATCATTACGAATATGCCGATTGCTTGCTTGTTGTGTTCCGTAGGATCTGTATAAATTGTTAAACATTGGTATTTTTATATGTATTATTCAGAAGTTCTAACTGCTGTGATTGGGTGCTTGTTATGTTTGGCTCTCTACTCTAGTAGTGTTGTCTGTAGAGGCCACCGTGATTTTGTTATACACATGATGATGCAAGTATGGACTGCTGTTTGTTTCATATGTACTACCATCATATAAATGCCTACCATGTTCTTCATCTCCCCTCCCTCTGATTCCTCCTGCCTGCACTTGTTTTGTGTCTCAGATTTGTAGAAGCTGCCGCTGCTGTAGGTGGAACAGGAAGAAGCCCTCATGGCTGCTGCACATCTGAAGTGGTGAGCGCCACCCCATTTTTTTGGTACTGTGAAGTGTTAGTTTGGTTAGTCTGTTAATCAAAGTATTCTTACATGATGTGAATATATACTGCAAACACCAAAGTTGATCATTGAAACATATGTCGCTCCCATTTTTGTGTGAAAATGTACTAGTTATCTACAATACAAGCTAGACATGAACCAACTCTTGCTTCTAAAGGAACATAGTATAAATGTAGATCTCGTGTGTGATGCTATAGATTTATAAATTTTGCTTTGTCTTATTCCCGAGCTGGCACTATAAATTTTGCTTTGTCTTGTTGATAATGCCATATGTCTTATGCGATCAGATTACATTTCTGTTTGTTATGGTAATATAAAAAATATTCATGCTATCAAAATTTTCACAGTGTGTGCCTTTCATTTCTTTAGTTCGATTGTTTCCCTTGTATTCAATACGCTTCTAATGGCTGACCTTCCATTTTTGTTGTGGCATCTTTATTTTCACAGGTGTTGCATGTTCTGGAAGATGGAAGAGGAAGAAAACCTATTTTGTTGAACTAAATTTTTTGTATTCTGTTTTGTTGTACGTATCATTTGATAGTTTTGTATAGGAACAAGTGATACTATTTTGTAGGGCATTATGGCTTGTGATGTAAACATATTTAGTTCTGAAATATGAAATTATTTGCAAAATTTGTTGAAAAGGAGGATCATATGTATGAATATGTGAATGGGCTGAAAACAGTACTGGACCAACTCCAGGATTGAATTATTATTTGAATGTATAAAAAGGCTGAATGTAAACCAGTTGGGCTGCACAAACGTGCATAAAAATTGACGGGCTGCACAAAATTGTACATATATTCTTGAAAGGCCAAACGTGCATAAAAATTGACGGGCTGACCAGTTGGGCTTGGCCCATGTAGCTGACAAAAATTAACAGAAATAAATATACTAAATGGGTTGAATTAATGGGCTCGGCCCATATAAACTCCGAATTGGACCGGGCTGATTCTTATCCACGTCAGCTTGCCATGCTGGATCCTACGTGGCCTGGGGAGGTTGCTAGTGACCAAAAGGTTGGTCAAAGAACCAACGACCTTTTACATATCACAAAGAAGGTCGTTAATTTCAGTTTACGACTGCCAGCTTTTGACCTTCTGTTTTTGGTCAAAAAAGGTCGCACATGAAAAACAATGACCTTTCAGTGACCAATAGTGGTGGTCACAAGTTGACATATTTCTTGTAGTGGGCGAAGAAAGGGTTCTTGCCACTCTCACATGGTATAAGGCTAAGCGAGACTCAGAGTCCTTCGACATCTGATGAGCGAAGCAGGATGAGTAGGATTCCGTATGCCTCAGCAATCGGATCCATCATGTATGCCATGATATGTACGCGGCTCGATGTTGCTTTTGTAATAAGCCTAACAAGCAGATACTAGGCCAACCCAGGTGAGAGCCACTGGGCAGCAGTAAAGACTATTTTGAAGTACCTGAAAAGGACTAAAGAGATGTTCCTAGTTTATGGAGGTGAGGAAGAGCTCGTCGTAAGGGGTTACGCCGATGCTAGTTTCCAAACCGACAGAGATGATTGTCGATCACAGTCTGGATTCGTGTACGTCATGAACAGAGGAGCAGTGAGCTGGATGAGTTCCAAGCAAGATACGATGGCCGATTCTACCACAGAAGCCGAATACATTGCGGTTTGTGAAGCTGCAAAGGAAGGTGTTCGGATCCGGAACTTTCTGGATGGTCTTGGTATTTTCCCAGCCTCGGTAAAACCGTTGGACCTTTATTGCGATAAGTCTGGTGCCATCGCACAAGCCAAGCAGCCGAGGAATCACCACAAGACCAGACACATAGATTGGAAATATCGTACACGAACGAAAGATCGTAAAGAATGGTGATGTAGAGTTATGCAAAATTCACACGAATGCAAATGTTGCAGATCTGTTGACTAAGCCGCTTCCACAACCCAAGCATGAGGGGCACGTTAGAGCTATGGGCATTCGATGTCTATTTGACTGACTCTAGTGCAAGTGGGAGACTGTTGGAGATATGCCCTAGAGGCAATCATGTATGATGATATTTCCTATGTGTTTATGAATAAAGATAGTCCTTGGACATTATCAATGATGTGTATCAGCTAGTACGTGACTTGTTTGTGGGACTATGCATTGTATGATGACTGTCCTAAAAGGTCCTTAGTCGAAAGGGCTGTGTGGGCGCGTAGCCAACTAGACTAGCATATGACACGGTTGATGGCTTGGTCTCACTAGCCATGGAGCATTGGATGCAAATAGGATAATATGGACTTGGAAGGATCTGGTCGGATTCGACATAGTTGGATCCGAGTCGAGATAAGGTCCGAGTCGGACAGACCCAACTATGAGACGCAGTGATATGTCATCTGTGAGTCTCTAGTACAACATACGTTCTATGTCCTAAGACCTGAGCTGGCACATGTACACGGGATGGTGACAGACCTGCTTTGGGCCGACCAAACGCTACTCCGTGACTGGGTAGTTACAAAGGTAGGTTTCGGGCTTGTCCAGACCCATGCTGCGAGACATGGTCGAGCAAGATGGGATTTGCCCCTCCGACCAGGAGAGATATACTCTGGGCCCCTCGTGTGATCTGACCAAGATAAGCATGGCCATGCGACATGGATTATGAGATAATCCGATTTGTGGTCGGCATCACTGGAACGAGAAAGAGGTTGGGCTAGCACAAGGATGACAGACTCGCCTTGAGCCCGACAACATATATCTTGTGGCAAAAGGAATGGAAGTATGATGTACAGGTTCGCCTAACCAGCTTCATAGTCTGCTTGGTGGTCGGCACGCCTTGCTAGAGGCCGCTACCAACCGTGCAGTTCGGAGGTGATCCGAACTGCGACCAAGCCGGCTTGAACCTAAGGGGTCGCGTGCTTAAGGGAAGGAACCTACGAGGCCGGATCCGAGGACACTGGTCGGATGTGATCCGATCTGTATTCGGATTGTGGCCGAGTAGACTTATGGGATTTAGGGTCCGTGCGAGGCCCAAGTGTTGAGCCCGCGACGGACGCCTATATAAAGTGGGGTGTGGCACACTCATGCGGTTGATCGCTTCGGCGCTGTCACTAGGGTTTGCATGTGTTGCGAATAGACACCACCACTCGTCGCCGACTGTGTGATCGGACCTAGCAGTCTGCCACACGGTGTTCCTCCTGCACGCGTGGATACCGTTAGAGGCGGTGCACCTGCGCCGCTCCGGCAAACTTGTACGTGGGATCCGGCGACCGGCCGTTCAAGGGAGATCGGACGAGGAGGAGACGATCCACGCGGACGCGCTGTCCCAACTCTTCTTCCGCTGCACGGCACTGCGCGTCTAGTGGTAACGATCTGTGATCCATCTCCCGTAGCATGTTCTTGGTTGTTCTGCGTGTAGGAAAATTTTAATTTGCAGTCGACGCACCCTACCGTAGAACCCAACACATCAACCAAACTATTAAAAAAATCAGCAACTGAAAGTAGCAGAACAACACTTAAACATATTATTACCCCATGATTCATGCATTTGTAGAAGACTCGGCCAGGGTTGAGGATTGTGGTTGAGACGTGACGGATGACTCTGCGTGATTTGCAGCAGTGGCACCACACCAACCGCAGTGGGTTGCAATGAGCAACCGACTGCGGTGCGTGTGCCTGCGAGGGTGTGATGAGACCCATAGGTGATGGTACGGGTCATGACTTGGCGCATATCTGATTGTTTCCTGCTGAAGAGCAGGTGGACGAGCAGCCAACGGACATGGTTGCTGCGGCCAGAGCTTCTGATGCTAGACAGAGTAAGTAGAGAAGAGGATAAGCGAACGTTGGATATGTCAGTTTCATTACTTGCATACTAGTATAGCACCATATATAGTCATAGTCTAGGTGTGGATTCGAACAAGCTACAGGAGCACATCTCTCTTTTTTCTGAAACTCAGCAACATCTCTTTACTGGTACACTAGCTTGTTCTGTACGCCTTCTCAAGTCTTTGATTTTCTTTATTTTTTTTGCAAGGAAGGAAGGAGGACAAAATTGAGAGTTCCTGGGACTCGAACCCTAGACCTCTCGGTTGAAAACCAAGGGTGCTAGTCACTTATGTGGCGAACATTCCCTGGGAGGAGGACGACAGATGAACGCATTTTCCTCGCAGTTTTAGTTGCGACGCGAGATCGAACGGTCACAGTTTCGGGAATGTTATTAGGCGAACGAGCCCAGTTTTTCTTTTCTTCCTAAATATAAAAAGTATGCTACTTGGTGTTGGCTTAGTCAACAAACGATTGTGCCAACCTTGACCATTGGATTGACATTCAATGTCTGCCGTGTTTCTTCAGTCTCTTCTTCCTCCAGCCGCCAAAGCCAACCCAGCGCCAGTGGGACCGCCTGCTCCCGCCTCCCATGGCTGGCTGTGCTGCCGCGACGAATCGTGGCCACATCGCACCCTAAAACTTTGTGCATCTTCCTTGGCTCCTGTTCGTTCCCGTCCGAGGCCTCACCATCGTCCTCCGCCTTGGTTCGCTCGCCGTGACGCTGCCCTCCGGTGTTGTCAACATGGTCAACAACCGAGAGGAATAAGGAGATGACTGTACATGGTGAGGATGACAGTAGGGACCCAGCAGCGCGTGCAGTAATTTTGTTTTTTCAGGACGGTGAAGGGTGTCAACTGGGTTGTTCGGGAGCTGTGGCCCGTCTAGCCCAGGCTTTTATTTCATATGTTTAGCACATGACCAGCCCAGTTTGGTTTTTTCCTTTCTGAAAATGGCTAGCCCAGCTATTTTGTTTCTTGCAGAATAACCAACGTAGGCCTACTTGCTTTTCTATGCCCTGCTAGGCCGGAAATCTTTCAAGACGAGGAGGGATGCATTTTGCCCAAAAAATGGGCTATAAGTAATAAGAAATGGGCTATAAGTAATAATAAATGGGTTGTAGAATGAAAAAAATACAGCAAACATGCAATTAGTTCCAAAATACCTTTTTCTTTCGGATTTTGATATTTTAAATTTCATTATTTTCATGCGGGTAAAATTTCATTGGATTTAAATTAAGGTATGTTTAGTTTTTAAATTAATTTGAATCTGGCTAGAAATTTCGGGCTGTATGCTGTTTGGGATAGATTTGGAGGCTGACTTGTGGGTCTACTAGGTTGACGTGTAGGAAAGGCTTTGTCAACTTAGTCCACAAATGATTCTAGCATTAGTGACCGTTGGATGTTAATCCAACGGCCGTGCTGCTTCTTCAATATCTGATCTTCTTGCTCCAGCCACCCAAACCAGTGCCGGTGGGATTGCCTGCTCCCGCCTCCCGTGGCCGGCTGTGCTGCCGCACAGGCTGCACCGCCCCACCCTACTCCATTGCTGGCCAGGCCATTCCTCTACTCACCCACACCTCCTGTTATTTTCCAGCGATGGCAGCCGGACCAGTAAACCCTCGTACTCCCCACCGCATGGGCAACCACTGCCGAGTCTTCCCCGACTCCGTGTTGTTCCCTTCCTAGTCCTCACCATCGTCCACTGCCCTGGTGCTCTCGGCGCGCGTGGTCAATGAACGACATCCATCGGACGTGGACTGTACGTGGAGAGGCTGACAGCTGGGTCCACGGCCGCACACAAGGAAATGCCTCCTTATTACGCGCAAAATAATGATTCCTCCACCTGACATCTAGAACCCACCGGAAGGGCCTCTATATTTCACGAAAAAACATTCCCCCAGCTGACAGGTCGGACCCACCAGCTATATGTTCGCACGCAAGGAAGTGCCAACTTATTACGCACAAAAAAAATGAATACTCCCCTACTAGCTGGGACCCAGCATAGTGGGAGGCTGACCTGTGGGCCTACTAAGTTGACGGGGACGGAGGGCTTTGTCAACTTAGTCAATATGAACGATTCTAGCTCTAGTGACCGTACGATGTCCATCCAACGGCCGTAGTGCTTCTTCAACATCTGGTCTTCTTGCTCCAGTCGCCCAAAGCAGCGCCGGTCGTGCCGCATGCTCCTGCCTCCTGTGGCCGGCCGTGCTGCCATGGAGGCCTCATCGCCCCTACTATTCCCACTGCTGGCCAGGCCCGGCGGCGACGGCAGCCTCACACCGCAGCCGAGCCAGTGAACCCTCGTACTCCTCTCTGCGTGGGCATCCACTGCCGCGTCTTCCCCGGCTCCGTGTCGTCCCCTTCCTAGGCCTCGCCGCCATCCACCACCCTGGTACTCTCGGCACAGCGTGGTCAACGTGGTCAAGGAACGACTTTCATCGGAAGAGTACTGTACGTGGAGAGGCTGACAGCTGGGTCCACGGCTGCAACAAGGAAGTGCCTCCTTATTACGCGGAAAATAATGATTCCTCACCCTGACAGCAGGGACCCACCGGACGGGCCACCGTATTTCATGAAAAAACATTTCCCCCTGACTGCTGGGACCCACCAGCTACATCTTCGCACGCAAAGAAGTGCGTCCATATTACGGGCAATTTTTTTCCCCTGACTGTTGGGACCCACCAGCTACATCTTCGCACGCAAGGAAGTACCTGACAGTAGGGACCCACCTGGTCGAAGCGTATGTAGCGTTGTCATTCTAGTCGCGAACGTGTACGTACATACTGGTCGATCGGTCTGTCTGTAGGCTGCAGCGATGAACCATGGCCGCGTAAGGAAGGGCACGTGTCGTAGTAGAGGCGCGCACGTGTTGTAGTAGAGGCGCGCACGTAGCATGTCACGCAGTCCCGTTAATATCGTGTACACGTACGTACATCGGCCAGGGTGCAAGAAAGTAAATATGGCCACGTACGTACATACGGGCGGGGTCTCGAACGCCTACTCGCGCATACGTATGACCAGGGCTCGTGTACATGGCTAGGTCGGAACGGAGAAACTGCGTCGTCGTGTTCATGGGGAGGCAACGGAATGTGTCATGTTCATCGGGAGGCAACGGAATACGTCATGTTCATCGGGAGCCAACCGGCTTGGACGGAACAACCGATCAAAACGAGGCCTGGCGTACCGCAGAATGGAGGAAATGGCCTTGTGTTCGACCGGCCACGGTCGAAACGGGATCCTGTTCATCTGGAGGGGTCTGGCGTACCGCAAAACGGAGGAAATAGACTTCTCTTCGACCTTCTATGGTCGAAACGGGGTCCTATTGATCGGGAGGGGTGTGGCGTACCGCAAAACGGAGGAAATAGACTTGTGTTGGAGCGCTACGGTCGAAACAGGGGTCCTGTTCATCGGAGGGGTGTGGCGTACCGCAAAACGGGACTCCACGGGATACTGTTCATCTCCACCGTCGACCTCCTACAGCCTCCATGGGCTACTGTTCATCCACGGGCTCCTGTTCATCCAGCCTCCACCGCTCCTCCACCGGCTACTGTTCAACCAGCCCTCTCCACGGGGTCCTGTTCAACCACCCCTCCACAGACTACTGTTCATCCAGCCCTCCACCGGCTACTGTTCAACCAGCCCTCCACGGGGTCGTCCTGTTCATCCATCCCTCCACGGGGTCCTGTTCATCCATCCCCAACCGGCTCGATCGATCGGGGTCCTGTTCATCCAGCGGCAATAGCCTCTACTACCACGGGGTCCTGTTCATCCAACCCCCCATGGGAACTGTTCATCCACCCCCCAACAACGCTCACTGTTCATCCATAGGCAACATCGATCGGCTTCAGTTAGCAGCAGTAGCGAAGGAATCGCTCGATCGCTTTCAGTTAATAGCCATCGATCAATCGCTCGGGTTCAGTAACGCGTATCCTATAGTGCAATCGCTCAGGTTCAGTAGGCGAACGCCTCGCTCGGGTTCAGTTAGAGCCCAACGCCTCGCACCCACGTGCGTACGTGTACGAGAGAAACGCGCAAACCTCCGTGCATCGCTCGGCCCCGACCACCCACCGTAGCCGGGAACTCGCCGATATTTTCCTCGCCCTCGCTTCTACCACGGTTTTTTCGTCATGGACTGCCCAAAGAATGTCATGCGGCTGCGTCTCCGGCCCGCCCAGGACGAAAAGCACATTTTGTGTCATGATTTTTTGTCATAGAAGTAGGAGCCCACCACATCTATGATGATACCGGGTTTTGTCACAATTATCATCATAGAAGTGTCATAAGCATGACATAATTTTTTTTGTTCGGCCCAAAATGTCACAGATGTGTCTTTTTTTGTAGTGAACTGTTTCCATTATGATTTGATTAATACGTCAAAGCGCATTGTTACAAGTAGTGTGATAGGCAACGGGCTATTTGACATGCCACGACCATGGGAGAGCTGCACGTGGGACCCTGGAGATAGGTAAAGTGGTTGTTTTAAGAATCCGCTTAGAAATTTCCCTCTACGTCCGAGTTGACTACCGGCTTGGTGTATTTGTCCTTTTAAAGGATCCACGATCAAATCGTCAGGGAAGGCCTCTGGAAAAGAAACCTGAAAAGCAGAAAAAAGATAGTGAAAGTATATGTGTCCGGGAGCTGTCGAGCCGTATTGCGGATCACCAGCTAGTTGTGCCTCTGTCGTTGCCCATGGGATTTCTAGTGCGTAATTATGAACACGTGGTACAATTGCCACTACCTGATCGGGGCTGGGACGGAGTCCGAATTGCTAATCAAGCTCTTGATGAGCCGAGCTATCCTGGTGCAGCGTAGTCCGGACCCTCTTTATGATGTCTAGGGGCTTGGCAGCCGGATTATGGTTCTGCTTGAGAAGGCCGCTCTATACTTCTGCTGCTAAGGCGGCGGTGTGCTCCTCTGTACGGAGGGAGCGTTCTGTGTTTCCGTTGACCGTTATGACGCCGTGTGGACCGGGCATCTTGAGCTTAAGGTAAGCATAGTGCGGCACCGCGTTGAACCGAGCAAATGCGGTCCGTCCGAGCAATGCGTGATAACCACTGCGGAATGGGACGATGTCGAAGATTATCTCTTCGCTTCGGAAGTTGTCGGGGGATCCAAAGACAACCTCTAGTGTAATTGAGCCCGTACAGCGGGCCTCTACACCTGGTATGACTCCTTTGAAGGTAGTCTTCGTGGGCTTGATCCTTGATGGATTAATACTCATTTTTCGCACTGTGTCTTGATAGAGCAGATTGAGGCTGCTACCACCGTCCATGAGGACTCGCGTGAGGTGGAATCCATCAATGATTGGGTCCAGGACTAGTGCGGCTGATCCGCCATGCCAGATACTGGTCAGATGATCCCGACGACCAAAAGTGATCGGGCACGATGACCACGGGTTGAATTTTGGGGCGACTGGCTCTATCGGTAAACGTCCCTTAGTGCGTGCTTGCGCTCCCTTTTGGGGATGTGTGTAGCATATATCATGTTCACCGTTTTGACTTGAGGGGGAAACTTCTTCTATCCCCCTATGTTCGGTTGCCGGGGCTCATCGTCGTCGTCCTTGCTTTGTGATCCCTTTTCCCTGTTCTAGGCGTTTAATTTGACGGCCTATTTAAAAACCCAACAGTCTCTGTTAGTATGGTTGGCTGGTTTTTCCGGGGTGCCACGTATCTGGCACGGGTGATCGAGTATGCGATCTAGGCTGGATGGTCCCTGATTGTTTCTCTTGTATGGTTTCTTCCGCTAGTTAGACTTGGAGCCACTGAATCCGGCGTTGACTGTAGTGTCGTCGGTATTATCACCATTGCTTCGGCGTTTGTGTCTGTTACGTCGAAGCTTGCCGTTGTTGTTCTTAACTTCGGAGGGGCCTGCCTCACTAGCTGTGTTTTTGCTGCGAGCCAAGCAACTACCCTCACCCGCGCAAAAGCAGGTCATGAGTGCCCTGAGGGCTGCCATAGATTTTGGCTTTTCTTGCCTGAGGTGGCGGGCGACCCATTCATCGCGGATGCTATGTTTAAAGGCCGCTAAGGCCTCGGCATCTGGACAGTCGACGATCTGGTTCTTTTTAGTTAGGAACCTAGTCCAGAACTTCCTGGCTGACTCTCCAGGCTGTTGGACTATGTGACTTAAGTCATCGGCATCTGGTGGCCGGACGTATGTACCTTGGAAGTTGTCGAGGAAGGCCTCTTCCAAGTCCTCCCAGCTGCCAATAGAATTTTCAGGCAGGCTGTTTAACCAGTGCCGAGCTGGTCCTTTAAGCTTTAGCGGGAGGTACTTGATAGCGTGGAGGTCATCTCCCCGGGCCATGTGGATGTGGAGGATAAAATCCTCGATCCATACCGCGGGATCAGTTGTCCTGTCGTATGATTCAATATTCACAGGTTTGAACCCTTCGGGGAATTCGTGATCCATTACTTCATCAGTGAAGCAAAGGGGGTGCGCGGCACCTCTGTATCTGGCCGCATTATGCCGTAGCTCTGATGGAGTCCGTCTGTGGTTATCGGCTCGGGTGTGACTGGGTTTGTCACATCCGAATAGGTAGCCGTCGTCACGTGTCGAGGGACGTCCTCGTGATCCATAAATCGATCAGGTATGTCCTGCTCTACTCTCCAGGGTCTATCGGAGGTCCTATGAATGACCCCGAGCTATTTCATCTCTATTTTTACGAGGCAGTGGGGCAGGCTGCTGTTCGGTTTGAGTTGCTGCTCTATCCCGACCACGTGGTGGTCGGTCTGCCGCACCGTCTCGACCGCGTGGTTGTCGATCGGCCGCGTTACGCAAGGGAGGTTCGGGCTCCGGTGCCTCTTCATCGAACTGGGTTTGTAGCCTTCGCTTTGGATAACTCTTGGTTGGGCGTCTGAGGCCGTATTCTTCGACTGCCAGGACATCAGTCCATCTGTCGATGAGCAGATCTTGGTCGGCTTGTAGCTGCTGCTGTTTCTTTTTCAGGCTCCTTGCCGTTGCTATTAGCTGTCGCTTGAAGCGCTCCTGCTCGAGAGGTTCCTCAAGCACGATGAAATCTTCGTTGCCGAGGCTTTCCTCATCCTTGGAGGGCGGACGGTAACTACCATCCTCCGAGTCATTGGGTCTGGCCCGTTCGTCGGGGCTAGCTTGCCTATTTTCTTGCTCCTCCTGTTCGGATGCTACCTCAGCAAGGTCTTTATTGTTTTCGGCTTCGTCCGGAGTATTATCTTCACCGGTGCCAGCATTGCTGTTTTTTGAACAACGTGACTTAGAGCGGCGCCGAGGACGCCGGCGTTTTTGCTGTGTCTCAGGAGGTTTATTCTTGACTGGATTTTCTTTGTCATCGCCGTTGGTTGTTTTGGGTGTATCTACCATGTACACATTGTACGAAGAAGTGGTCGTCCATCGTCCAGTGTATGGCGGATTCTGGCCTTGCTCCTCATCGGCATCGTCGTCCATACCGTCGATGTCTTCGGAGTTGTAATCAAGCGTGTCGGTTAAGTCCTCGATAGTGGCTATGAAGTGGGTGGCGGGTGGGAAGCGAAATTGTCGATCATCAGCCCCTAGTTCGAACCGGACATAGTTCGGTTGCGAGTCCCCTACCAAGGACAGGCTCTTTAATGAGTTTAGCACATCGCCCAAAGGCGAGTGCTGGAAGATGTCTGCGGTGCTGAATTCGAAGATCGATGAATGATCAAGTTCGGCGTCCGCGGGCTCACATGGTTCGGAATTTATAACCAGAGACGAGTCCGGAATTCCGGTGACACAGATATTGTGTGAGGTTAAGTCCATGTGCGGCTCGAACGCCGGGGAATCTTTGGCCTCCGTGGTGGGGTTGAGCCTCCAATCCTTGGATGCCGCTGTGTGCTCTGGATCTAAGGCCAGAGGGGTCACAGGAGCTATCTCCGGGGTACGGTCTGACAACAGATTTAGGTCATGTCCGTTGAGGTGACCAGGAGCGATCGTTGCGGTCTCGAATCCGGTGAAAGTCAAATCTTCACGGACGTCCGCAACATAATTCAAACTCCCAAATCTGACCTGATGGCCTGGGACGTAGCTATCGATCTGCTCCAGGTGGCCAAACGAGTTGGCCCGCAGCGCGAAGCCGCCGAACACGAAGATCTATCCGGGGAGGAAGGTTTCTCCTTGGACAGCGTCACTATCTACGATTGAAGGGGCCATCGAACCTTTCGTCGACGGCACAGTGGAACTCTCAATGAAAGCACCAATGTCGGTGTCAAAACCGGCGGATCTTGGGTAGGGGGTCCCGAACTGTGCGTCTAAGGTCGATGGTAACAGGAGACATGGAACACGATGTTTACCCAAGTTCGGGCCCTCTCTATGGAGGTAATACCCTACTTCCTGCTTGATTGATCTTGATGAATATGAGTATTACAAGAGTTGATCTACCACGAGATCGTAGTGGCTAAACCCTAGAAGTCTAGCCTGTATGACTATGGTAATGAGTATCTCCCTTTCCGGACTAAGTCCTCCGGTTTATATAGACACCGGGAGGATCTAGAGTTACATAAGGTCGGTTACAAAGAAAGGAATCTACATATTCGGCCGCCAAGCTTGCCTTCCACGCCAAGGAGAGTCCTATCCGGACACGGGTGCAGTCTTCGGTCTTCGCATCTTCACAGCCCATCAGTCCGGCCCATGGCTAACAGGCCAGACACCCGAGGACCCCTTAGTCCTGGACTCCCTCAACGCTGATGACCAACACGTTCATTGCTGGGTCATTTATGCCTGTCCCTGTAAGTCAGTGCCACTTTGGATTCACGACTAGTCATGTCGGCCCGGGTTCTCTGTCATATGGATGCTAGCGACACTATCATATACGTGAGACAAAAGGCGCAAATAGTCCCGGGCCAGGTAAGGTGGCACCCGTGGGAATACAGTGCGTGAGACCGCAAAGTGATATGATGTGTTACATTATAGATCAGTGTGACTTAGGATCAGGGTCCTGACAGCTTTGGTATCAGAGCCTGACTGCCTGTAGGATTACCAAGCCAAACTAGTCTAAGTTGAGTCTAGAAATGCTTTAGTTATATAAGGGAATTGATTGTGGGAGGGAACGTGAGGCTCTTTTTACTCCTTTACCATATGCCCTTCTGATCCGAGTCATCCTATCTTTCCTACGGGGTTAAGAAACTAAGCTTTCTCTTCTTTCTATCAGGATCACGTGTTACTAACCTATAGACTTATAAGATTGATGGATTCAAGTCTCAGTTCAATTCCTACTACTTCCGTGTGTTGACAGTGGTCTCGGAACCTTGATATTGTGATGTTGAGTGGTTATGCCACCATTTTTGCAGGATGTCTCAAATCTTTTTGAGCATTTACAGCCGTTATGTTGTCCGAGTCATCCCAGGTTTCTAAATAGTCTAATGCACTTACAAATCTTTCCTCCATGTTCCCGATGTCCTTTTGGGCCAGATTAAGCACACTAATCAGTGTGCTGAGGTACTCCATTGCCTCGACGTATATGTTGAAGCTATTATTCTGACACTAGGGTATCCTAGAGAAGCACCCAGTAATATGGCCATGTTTTGCGTTCCTAGTGTGATGATTCTGGCCACCATTCTCGAAAGCATCTCGTGATGCCATTTAGTTAGTAGGCATTCTATTTCTGGGTTTTGAACCCAATATTCACTCCACTTACTTACTATTGATAGTGTTTTCTCGTTCCTTTAGGATATTAGTAACCTTTGTGATAGCCCTCGAGGTCTGTGGTATGGCAGAAGTTCTTTTGCACCAAAATATCACAACCAGAGTGCTCTTGATGAGTTCTCCATTATATTGTGACTCTGCCAGATCCACCTTTCTGCATGGGTTATCCAGAAGAAATATGCTGAGCTTTGTTCGACATACTAACCTATCCATCCACAACTCAGAAAGTTATATGACCCTTGAGTTGTCCCTCATCAGGCGTATTCCAACCTTCCTCTATTAGTTGATAGTCAAGAGTATGTGTGCATTCGTGTTCATCGATGCCTATTATTCTTGTGGTCTGTCAAGCCATTCTATTCCGGAATGACTAGGAAAAACAACCTCCGGTACCTCATCCATATATAGGATTGGGTCAAAGCAGTTGTATCCCGCAGATTAAGAATTCCAATCCAGCTTCTAGTCTATTCTACCCTGGAGTATTACCCACTTTATGTCGAGAATGTCATATGAATTGCACAACCTCTTATGAATTCTTGATAGAGTGACACTTCTCACCATTATCATTCATTCCTCAGTCTCTGTGTTATTGTAAATGGAATGCCGACAAGTGAACTATATAATGTGTGGAATCAATACTCCTAGCAATCCCGTTGCTTGGTAGTTAATGGACGATAAATTCATTCATAGTGTGTTTGTTACTGAACCATCATTCTAAGATTGATCGTGCTACCTAGTCCTTATTTCAGGTGCACTCCTCGATCGATGAGTTAGGATTGTATTAATCCCTTGCTCTTTTGATCCTATCGTCTTGCCTTGAAAAGCAAGATTGCTCTCGAGCTTAGTAACATTTCGGTGGTTCGTGATTTTCCAAATATCTTTTCGGAAGTATCACTAGGTTGTCCCCTGACTGTTATGTTGAGCTCGTGATCAAGTTAGTTTTCTTATAAACCACCCCTTCTCCTAGAATCCATGTTGGATACCACTGAACTAGTTGGATAGGCTAAACAACAACTTGGAGGGTTGGAAGATAAAAGCTTTGCCTTACTTAGTTCATTCCAAGGGATATCTTTGTGTGTGTGTGTGTGCTGAAGGAAGATGATATCTTCATTGATTGGTCCTCGTGATCAATTGTTGGACCTATTGTCTTACCCAAATCTTTGATTTGCGTATGGGCTATCGTCAAATCAAATCAGAACCAACGACGTTCGTAGTGTTGTCTTACTCGTGGTTGATCCCTCGAGCATACCTCATTACATCTTTTGGTCTGACCAATGCTATCACCGTGTTCACTTAATTGAGGAATTCCATCCATATGGAAGCCTGGATGGATTGTTGTTGAGCCCATTGACAACATTTTCATCTTGCCCATGATTCCTGTTGAACATCTAAGTTAGTGTTGGAAACTTTTATAAGCATTATCTTCATGTCCCGTTCATGAATCGTATGTTCGGATGAAAGAAGTGACTTCCTCTAATTCATGTGCATTTGATGCAAGTTGCCGCTGTGAATTCGAGAGAGTCAATGTTGCTTCCTCTGGAATCATCCCAAGTCAGTCATGCATATGTGCGAAGTATTCTGTGGTTTGGAGACTTGCAACCTTCATTCCATATGTATTCCCTAGCACCCCAAGCCACTGATTGATTTGTTCAAGGAAAAGGAGTTTGTTGTGCTAATACTAGTTCATGCACAATATTCCGTTGTCCTCGATGATGGTTCCCAACCTGAACTCGGTAGTGTTTCATTATAAGACTATTGTGTGGTCATGCTTGTCTGGGACAGCGTGTTCACATGTGTGTAGCAGAATCCGCTCATGTTTTGGAGCTTGCTACCGTAGTCTATTTCCCGAGAATCTCGCAACATCATCCCGTCGATTTGTATGGCAACCTTTCCTTTTTAGACATGCCATCTAAAATATCCTGTTACCAACCCTGATCTGAATCTCAGGCGGATATGATGGTTGGGACATTTCCAACATTTGCATTTTGTTCCCAGCTAGCACCGCCATTGTGCCAATTTCTGATGGGATGCCTTCTCGGTAATTGTTGTTCAGGATCATCTCCAAAAATGGTCCTACCCTAGGTCCCATCCATTTCAGATGATTAGCAAAAATCACTCATTGTGTTGTCTTTAACAAGGTAGTCCACATCATCCATTCTATCCGAGTACGTCATTCTTGCGAATTCCTTCAAATGATCGATTTTGAACTGCCTTACGCTGGTATAGAGAGTTTCAATGATGTATGTATCAAAAGTAATTCTTTTTGCCACTTAAGGGAATGACTCTACAAGTCACCTCCTCTAGGGTGCCCTGCTATGGAATCTTGGCGATTATTTCATCGCTATCTTGAAACCATACCATCTTATTCAGTGTGGAATTTTTGCCTACCCAATTGAACCCTTGTCTTCTACCTCTTTCCAATGCACCTGATGTGTGTTTTATGTCTCAACTCAAGAGATGTTTCTACGTCTCACTCCATGAGTTGATCTTGAGTGCTCGATCTTTGAGGAGATCGATTCCTGTAGAATTTCTTTCTGTCGTCATCGTGTTGGATGAAGATCTCCAAAGCAAAGACATCAAGACCAATATGATGCAATGAATCAACGTTCTTATGAATTGCAATCTGGATCATGAAGATTGTGTTAGCATTGTGTCCCCCTCTATCTTCTTACCCTACGTCTTGAATCTCGGGACGAGATTCTCATTTAGTGGGGGTGAGTTGTCACAACCCTAGCTTAGGCCTTGCCTGTCACTGCATAAGCTTCCCTGCATCATGTTTAAGTTTTATGAAACTTTGAAATGGGGACTGATAAACCCTAGCAGCAAATGAAATTCAACTAGGGTCAAAGTTAAATCTTTTCAATGAACCCAAAATGCCCCTCATAAATGTTCATCATTTTTGTTTTGGTCCAGAACCTCTGCCAAAAATAATGCACACTTTTCTAGGACACTCTGGGTTATTGAATTAAATCATACATTATTTGTTCTTGGACATTTAAATGCTATAAATAATTCTAAATGTCCAAATGATCTTGAAAGTAAATGTGGGCCGTTGGAAATAATCCAAACAGAGCCCACAAATATGTTCAGGATTTTTGGAAATGCTCTCGCATTTTTATTAAAGCCAAAACAATTACAGAAAATAGAAAAACAGAAATAAGAGAGAGAGAGAGTTACCTGGCCTTACCTGGCTGGCCCAGGCCCTGTGCAGCCCAGCTGGCGGCCCAGCCCACCTGGCCACCTCCTCCTGTCGTCTTCCTCCTTTCCAGGAGGACGGGCGCGTGCCCGACGCGCGCGCACCACCGTGCGGCCACCTCCTCCCTCCCTGCCTGCCTGGCTCCTCCCCGATGCGGCTGATGATGCCACGAACATCGCCGCGACCCCCTAGATCTCTCTCACTCTCCCTGCACCCCTCCCCCCTCCTCTATTCTCTCTCCCACGCAGCCCGAGCGGAGCTCGTCGCCACCGCTCGCCGTTGCCGCACCCAGAGCCTCCCCCTCGACCTCTCGGCGTGCTGAGTAGCTCGGCTACCTCGTCCTCGACTTCCTCACCAAGCCAAGCGACGCCAGAAACCCTGAAACGCCGCCATCGCCGTCTTCTACAACCTCGGTCCGCCGAGATCACCGGCGACCGTGTGCCCGCTCTGTTGCTTCCCCAAGCTCGCCGAGGCCACCGCTGCACTCGCCGTGAGCTTCTCCTTCCATCCCCTCTCTCCCCTTGCTCGTTTGCACCGTGTAGTCACCGTATTCTTCGAGCCCGAGAGCTCTCCGCCTCCGGCCAAGTCGCCGCCGCGGCCACAGCTCCTGCCACTCGCGTCCAAGCGCATCACCGTACTTAGTATGCTCCCAGGAGCCGAGCACACGCACCCACTAGCCCTGCCGTGCTCCCTAACACCGAACCCGAGCTTGACCGAACTCCGACCGCCGCCACGAGCTCGACTCTGGTGAGCTCGCTCCACCCCAGCTCCTCCTGCTTGCCCTAGCAGATGCGCGCGAGCCCCAGCTACGCGTAGGACCAAACCGCGGTCGATTTGGTCGAGCGTGGGCAAATCCCGAGCCCTCCGCCGTCTCGGGCTTCACCGGTGACGAGCCGTGAACCAAGTCCGGCGGGTTTGACCACGCTGACCAGGGGTTTAACCTCCCCTGTGTCACTGACGCGTGGGCCACCCCCACTGACACTTTTAGTTAGTATTAGTTTAACACTAATTAACTTACGTTAGTTAGTTAGTCACTGACGTGTGGACCCCACATCTCAGGTTTGACCTGGACCGCGCCCTATTGACTCGCCGACATCATGATGACGCAGTAAAGCCTTTCTGGAATTAAAATAAATCAGAAAAGGTTTAGAAACTCCAGAAAATGTTATAAACTTCAAAAATTCATAGAAAATAATCTATAACTCCAAATGAAATTATTTATATATGAAAAATTATCAGAAAAATCCAATCTATCCATCTGTACCATTTGCATGCATGTTAGAACAACTTTCGACTACTGTTTAGGGAAAATGAAACAAATGGCACTTGAATCTTCACATATGGAGTTGAATTTCAATCTTCGATTCAAACCAACTTCATTTAATCTGGTTGCTAGATGCATTAGCTCAAATCACATCATATTGCCATGTCATGATCATGCATCATATTGTCGCATGGCATTGGTTGCATTCTTTCTCTGTTGCCGGTGTTTGTCCCCTCTCAGTAGACATGGTTTCGACGATGATATTGATGACACCGATGAAGAACTATACTATCTTCAGAAGTGCGAGGCAAGCAAAACCCCCTCGTTCATTCCGATACAATCCCACCCTCTTGCTTCTGCTCTCTTTTACTGCATTAGGACAACAACGGTTCAACTGTTACATGCTGCGGTAGTTGTACCCCTTTCCTCTGCATGACCTGCCATTGACACAGTAAATAGATGAAACCCACTAGCATGAGTAGGAGTAGTTTGAGCCGTGATGTGCCTACTCATTCATGCTTGTTTGTCATGCCTTCTACTGCTTAGAGTTGAGTCAGGTCTGATTCATCGGGGATGAATTGGAGGTGTGTGAACATGTCCTACTGTTGATAGCTAAGTGTGTGAACACGATTTGGTAAAGGTATCGATGAGAGGCCATGTAGGAATACATGGTGGGTTGTTTCATTGGAACCATCCTTAGGAACTGAGATCTGTATGTGTGATTTAAGATCAGCTACTACCACACATTGGGATCCTTAATTGACTCTCTTGACTTATTAACCGCCCTTGTCCTCTATCCAGGAGTTGTAAGTAGTTTCTGGTGTTTGTAGTATGCAAGAGGCCGTGCGCAGCGCTGACCCGAGGTGTGGGCTGTGATGCGGTAGGCATGTGGCCCGGTGTACCGAGTCGCCCGTTTGTTGAACCAGGAACCCTGCACACATCGTTCGGGGCCATAGTGGAAACCTCGGCCAGACTCCCTGCGGATGGAACCTGAATAGGCGATAAACCTGGACTAGGGACTTGTGTGGTTAGTCAGGTCGTGGCCGACACCCTCGCCAGGCTTCTGCTTGAAGGTTGCCGAGATACATGACGTGTACATGGTGGTAAGTGGCGAGAGCGTGTGTGAAGAAGTACACCCATGCAGGGTTAACATCATCTATTCGAATAGCTGCATCCGTGGTAAAGGACTACTTGGTTGCCTATACAGTTCATAGACAAGTGAAAGTGGATACTCTAAAATGTGCAAGATAAGTGTGAGTGCTATGGATGGCCTTCTCGTAGGGAGACGGGAGCGGATCCATAGTTGTGTATTGATTGGTGAATATGTGGACTAGTGTGCGCCACCTCAAAAGAGTTACTTGCAGACGTAGTTCAGGATAGCCACTGAGTCAAAGCTCTTGCTGCAGCTAAACTCCACCACCCCCTTTGTTTATACTGATGCATATGTAGATAGTTCTGACGTAAGTCTTGCTGGGTACATTTGTACTCACCTTTGCTTAATTTATGTTTTGCAGAGAGACTTCAGTCTCACTAGTAGTTCCGCGTGGACTTCGACGTTTAGCTTGTTACCTCAGCTATGATCTTGTGCCCTCGGCAGGGTCTTGTAGATAGTCAGGCTTCTCGGCCTTTTTCATTTGTAGTTGTCTGTACTCAGACAAGTTAAGCTTCCGCATGTGCTTATTGCTTGTATGACTTGAATGCTGGGTCATCAGAACCATGTTGTAATATCTGGCTCCTCGGAGCCTAATGAATAAATACTTTGAGTCGTAGAGTTTTGTTGTGATGCCATGTTGTATTTGCACATATCGAGCATATTGTGTGTATGTTATTGAAATGCTTGGTATGTGTGGGATCCGACAACCTAGTTGTTTATTCTTGGTAGCCTCTCTTACCGGGAAATGTCTCCTAGTGCTTCCACTGAGCCATGGTAGCTTGCTACTGCTCCGAAACACTTAGGCTGGCCGGCATGTGTCCTTCTTCGTTCCTGTGTCTGTCCCTTCAGGGAAATGTCACGCGTTGTCCCTTTAAGTCCTTGTAGCTTGCTACGACTTGGGTTCATACGTTGATGACCGACACGTTTGTTGCTGGGTCATGTATGCCTGTCCCTGTAAGTTAGTGCCACTTCGGATTCACGACTAGTCATGTCGGCCCGGGTTCTCTGTCATATGGATGTTAGCGACAATATCATATACGTGAGCCAAAAGGTGCAAACGGTCCCGGGCCATGTAATGTGGCACCCGTGGGAATACCGTGCGTGAGGCCGCAAAGTGATATGATGTGTTACATGCTAGATCGGTGTGACTTAGGATCGGGGTCCTGACAAAAACCTAGTTAATGTGTATAAATGTCCAAACGAACCCCAAAAATTCCAAAATTAAACACAACACTCCTGTTGTTCTATGTTGACACTAGAAAAAATTGGAAAGCAATAAGAGGCAACGGATATCGTTTCGTCCCCAAAGGTGGCACGTTCCCTACCGAAACCATCACGCTTGTTGTGAGAAGCTCTGGTTTGTGAGAAGCTTATACCCAAACTTGCCCCAAATGGGATAAAATGTTTACGACGGCATGTTCATGCCGCTCCATAATAGCATGCACAGTTTCATGAATTTCAGACGAGTTTTGGATTTACTAGAATTCAAAAACCAGGTATCTCAGTGTTTGCGGCCGAGTGACGGTGGCAGGGTGTTTTGCACTCATTGCCATTTCTTGCATGGGATCTAAGAATGCAACCAAGGACACAAATTTGATTTTTCAACCCGTTTATATGAATGGAGCATGTGCATGTAGTTCAAATTTGAATTATGCACCTAAAATGCCTACAAAACCAAGTTAATGTATAAAAACATCCAAACGAACCCTGAATAATTCCAATTTTTTGGACGACACCCCTATAGTTGCATGTTCACTGTAGATAAAAGTTCTAGCAATTCAAACACCATCCTTTGCATCTGTTACCCCATTATGTAATTCAAATCAAGACGATAAATCAAGTAGATCACACACAGTTTATTATCACCAACCGTGTGAGATGCAACACAAAATATCTTGGAGCACCGTTGGTGTATAGTACGCCTATGGCTTACGCGAGAAGGTGCGTCGGCTTCAGTCCACAGCAGGCATGTCGAGCACACTAGCTCACTCCCCAAATATCATTTCACTGTTCATTCATCGCCGGTGAAAGATGGGGATGTGGACCCGCGTCGTGAGGGCAACTTCGGCGGCCCACTCCGGCGAGAGCGCGGCCGCAGCCGCCAGGCACGTCCTAACAAGCTTCGTGAGGGCGACCGCAATCTGCGTCCGGGCGGCCAAGCCAGCTCAAACGGCCGCTGGTGCTTCTCAGGCGGCGGCAGCAGCATCTGCCTCGGGGATAGCAACTGGCGAGAGTGGCACAACAGCTGTCCGTTCCGCAGCAGCGGCCTTAGCCCTGATGGAGGCCGCCCACTACCATGTCGAGGCCGTCCACGCCCAGCTCATGGCAGTCACCGCACAAATCGAACGAAGCTTCTCCGACAAAGGTCGGCAACCCACGGCCGAAGAGTTGGCAATCGCCGAGACAGTTTGAGCAGTCGTCCGCTCCTGCGCGACATACCTTGCCACGATGGAGCCCGCCAAAGCCCAGATCGCGGCAACCCACGCCCAGCTCATGGCGGCCTATTCCAAAGATATGGCGGACGCGGATAGCGAGATGCTTGCCGAGTATGGTGCAATTGATGCCATGGAGCCCCTTCCCCAGGAGACCGTCGGGCGTGAGCTGGACATGGAGGCGGCGGCGGAGATTGACGAGCAGCAGTAGCAGTAGTACTCTTTTATTTTGTTTAATTAAGAGCGCGGGCTTTAATTTGTTAGAGTAATGTTTAGGCCAGCTAGCTTTGCTTAATTGCTGAACTTCCTCGATTAAGAAGTGTGGGTGTGCTGTAGTCTCCTTTGTGTACCCAAATTATGCAATGACGTGGATGACCACTGTAACCAGGGAAATCCGAACCAAAATTTTTTACGTTCAAACTCATCACACACGGGTTAAGCTATCTGAATAGTTTGTGATGTTCACACATCGTACATAGTTATGAATAAGGGACCATGTCTGATGACACTTTGCGCGCTAGTTTTTTCGCTGAAGCGATTCCAAATTTTCGGCTTCTGCGGAAATATCTACCTCCCCGCCCCTCCCCCTTACCAAAAGCCACATTTCCCCTGTTTCCACCTTCCTTTCCAAGTTGAAACCTTCACTCCTTGCTTGCAGCGTCGCCTCCTCGCCGGCGACCCTCCTTCACGCTACTCGACCTCGCCTATCCAGGTAGGTAATCCACACCTGACCCCCATCCTCCTCCTCCTTCCACATCCCACATGCCCCGACCGCCGGCGTGAGCGCGACACCTTCCACCCAAATCACCGACCCCTCCACCAAATAAGCGCCGCCCTAAGCCATGGTGCCCGCAGTATACCCAGGATCTCAAGGAGCATTTGGTAGCGGAGAAGCAAATCGCGGCCGCACGCGCGGATGAGGTCGCGATGGCTACCATTCGTGTCAACCGCCAGATCTTGGAGGAGCACCTCACCGTCGAGGCCACCGTCAACACCTCGCGCACCGACGATGCGACGCGGTTGGCTGTTTGGTTCAATTCTGCAATGCGATGTTCAATTCTTGTGGGTGCATTCTGTTATTTTATACCATCTGAGAAATAAATCGAATTTGGCTGTACTAAATACATGAGAAACAAATACAATTGCTATATTTCCAAGTTGTTAAGCATGCTTGGTTTGGTTAACTGCCTGATCTTCTATTACGAGTATGTTATATTGTGCAATGTAGTGCTTAGTTAAAGTTTGGTTCATTTGTTGTGGTGTTTAGTTAACTGTTTTGTTTGGTTCAATTCTGCAATGCAATGTTCAATAGTTGTGGGTGCATTCTGTTATTGTATACCATGTGAGGAATAAATTGAATTTTGCTGTACTAAATACATGAGAAACAAATACAATTGCTATATTTCCAAGTTGTCAAGCATGCTTGGTTTGGTTAACTGTGTGATCTTCTATTAGGAGTATGTTATATTGTGCAATGTGGTGCTCAGTTAATGTTTGGTTCATTTGTTGTGGTGTTTAGTTAACTGCTTGGTTCAATTCTGCAATGCGATGTCCAGTTGTCGTGGGTAGAATTTTGTATTGTTGTGCATGTGAGGAATAAATCGAATTTGGTTGCACTTAATACATGAGAAACATATACAAGTGCTATATTTCCTATTTCTTAATCATGGTTGGTTTGGATAAATGGGTTTTCCATGTGGCTTGAATTAATCTGATGAATCTGCAATGTGCTTATTTTCATCAACATGTTTTACTGATAGCACGCGAACCCTTACTTAACCTGATGACTAACTACCTTATATGTGTTGCAGGGAAACAATGGGAATCACTGAGGTTTACAATCGAGGTTAGCACGTGCATGGTCCGTTGTCTAATAGCACATTATTGTGCAATTGCATGAACCATTCTAATATTTACGTTTTTAACAATTTGGTCTTGCAGATGTAGGTCCTGCTATTAGAGGTTTTGACCCACTGTTCGACCCTTTTTGCATATGGGGAAATGAGTTGTCCATGAATATCAGTCAAGTCAAGAAACTCAGAAAGATTGTTAGGATAAAGAAATTAGCGACAAAAAACAACTAGATCTTTGTCCGCACAATGAAGAAGACAACAGTTCACTAGAGGATGGTACTAACTATTATACCTTGCCTTTTTTATTCCTTTGCCCCATTTCCAATATAGAGAAGATATTTATGTGCATCCTTGTTTTCAAGCCTTTCCAAAGCAGTTCACTGATGATTACCTCTCAAACCACCTGTATGGTCAGGAGGCGAGGAAGGTATTCATATAACACCCATGGTTCAGTATTGAAGTGTTCCTGAAAAGGACGAAGGATGGACGGTCAATCATCCACAGGCACTAGCCTAAAGTTACAAAGACCTTCAACACCAATGAAGGCTCAATATTCGCCTTCTGCTTCAACAGTTTTCGAGATGAGATACATCTATCTATGTACTGTCTATGATGCTAATTTCGAAAGGTTATAGATGTTGCATGTGAAACTTGGTGCTGGTGTAGTTGTGTAATGGGGTAGCTGAGTGCTGAAGCTATATGATGTTGTACTCTGATGTATTTCAATTATGAAAATGAAATATATTGTGTGCTTAATATGACATGTCAATTAGATTAATAAATGGATTATTAATAATCGGATAATTAGCCTGCTAATTGGGTTTTTTAATTGCAAATGGTTATTGAGAAAACACTGTGTGTGATGCATTCAATAATGCACACAGTTTCTAGGAATAAACCGTGTTAGATTAATGAACTATCACACACGACATCCTCTTGAAATCTGTTTGCGTTAGGCCACCTCGTGCAAACGTTTACCACATAAAAACTGTGTGTGATTGACAGCCTTTGCCACACAGTTTCTTCTACGCACCATGTGTGATGCATTCAATAACGCAAACGATAAAATTGTTAATATCGTGTGCAATGGCAACGCTATCACAAACGATTTAATAGGGAAAATTGTGTGTGATGTACCTGTGAACAGAAACGTTTTCCTTGGAGCGACTGTGTGGGATGTACATACAAACGGAAATGTTTAGCAGGGACTGACTATGTGGGATGTACCTGCGACCGGAAACAATTTTGCCTGTATAATTGTATTTTTTTTAGTTCTACTATACGTATTTCCATATTTGAGCGCTCGCCGGTCGCACATAACCTCATTTTGCCGAGCGTGTGTGCCAGGAGGGCATATCCCCGACTGTTTCTGGGTCGTGTGGGAAGGCCCCCCTATCGCCGTCACTCACTAGGCGACGGTTCCAAATGTCGTCGCGGAAAGGGGTTAAAAACTGTTTGTATAGCAGCTGGTTGTACTAGTGCCACCGGCTATATCTTCGCACGCAAGGAAGTGCCTCCTTATTACGCACATAAAAAATGAATACTCCCCCTGCTAGCTGGGACCCACCATAGTGGGAGGCTGACTTGTGGGCCTACTAAGTTGACGCGGATGGAGGGCTTTGTCAACTTAGTCAATATGAACGATTCTAGCTCAAGTGACCGTACGATGTCCATCCAACGACCGTAGTGCTTCTTCAACCTCTGGTCTTCTTGCTCCAGCCGCCCAAACTAGCGATGGTCGTGCCGCCAGCTCCTCCCTCCCATTGCCGGCTCTGCTGCCGCGCAGGCCTGACCGCCCCACCCTACTCCAACGTCTGGCTAGGCCATCCCAGTACTCACCGACAACCCCTGTTATTCGGCGGCGACGGCAGCCTCACACCGCAGCCGAACCAGTCAAACCTCGTACTCCTCTCCGTGTGGGCATCCACTGCCGCGTCTTCCCCGGCTCCGCATCATCCCCTTCCTAGGCGTCATCATCGTCCACCGCCTTGGTGCTCTCGGCGCGACGTGGTCAATGTGGTCAAGGCACGACTTCCATCGGAAGAGTACTGTACGTGGAGAGGCAAACAGCTGGGTCCACGGTCGTAGCAAGGAAGTGCCTCCTTCTTACATGCTAAATAATGATTCCTCCACCTGACAGCAGGGACCCACCGGACGGGCCACCATATATTGCAAAAAAACGTTTCCCCCTGACTGTTGGGACCCACCACCTACATCTTTGCACGCAAGGAAGTGCGTCCATATTACGGGTAAAAAATATGATTCTCCCCCTGACAGCTGGGACCCACCAGCTATATCTTCGCACGCAAGGAAGTGCCTCCTTACCTCCCTCATAGCTGGGACTCACCCGGTTGAACCATACATAGGGTTGTCTGTCTGGTTGTGAACGTGTACGTACATACTGGTCGATCGGTCTATGTGCAGGCTGCAGTGATGAACCGTGGCCGAGTAAGGAAGGGTACGTGTCGTAGTAGAGGCACAGGCGTAGCATGTCACACAGTCCCGTCAATATCGCGTACACATACGTACAACCAGGGTGCAAGAAAGTAAATACGGCCACATACATACATACGGGCGGGGTCTCGAACGCCTACTGGCGCATACGTACGACCAGGGCTCGTGTACATGGAGAGGGCAGCAGAGAGCAGCGATGGCGTCCTGTTCATCGGCAGCCAACCGGCTGGGTCAGAATGAAGAAATTGCATCGTCGTGTTCATTGGGAGGCAACGAAATGCGTCCTGTTCATAGGGAGCCAACCGGCTTGGACGGAACAGCCAAAACGAGGCCTGGCTTACCGCAGAACGGAGCAAACGGCCTTGTGTTGGACCGCCTACGGTCGAAACATGATCCTGTTCACCGGGAGGGGTCTGGTGTACCGCAAAACGGAGGAAACGGACTTCTCTTCGACCTCCAACGGTCGAAACGGGGTCCTGTTGATCGGGAGGGGCGTGGCGTACCGCAAAATGGAGGAAACGGACCTCTCTTCGACCTCCTATGGTCGAAACGGGGTCCCACTCATCGGGAGGGGTGTGGCGTACCGCAAAACGGCACTCCACGGGCTACTGTTCATCCATCGTCTACTGCCTCGCTACAGCCTCCACGGGCTACTGTTCATCCACCGTCGACCTCCTCCAGGCTCCACATGTGACTGTTCATCCACGGCGTCTCCCTCCAGCCTCCACCAGCTATTGTTCATCCACGGGCTCTTGTTCATCCAGCCTCCACCGCTCCTCCACCGACTACTGTTCAACCACCCCTCCACGGGCTATTGTTCGTACAGCCCTCCACCGGCTATTGTTCAACCAACACTCCACGAGGTCCTGTTAATCCACCCCAACCGGCTCGATCGAGGTCCTGTTCATCCAGCGGCAACGGCCTCTACTACCATCGGGTTCTGTTCGTCCAACCCCCACTGGGAACTGTTCATCCAACCTCCAACCACGCTCACTGTTCATCAAGAGCTAGAAGGTTCGATCGGCTTTAGTTAGGAGCAGCAGCGAAGGAATCGCTCGATCGGGTTCAGTTAACAGCCAGGGATCGATCGATCGCTCGGGTTCAGTAACGCGTAGCCTGCAGTACAATTGCTCGGGTTCCGTAGGCGAACGCCTCGCTGGGGTTCAGTTAGAGTCCAATGTCTCGCGTCCACGCACGTACGTATACGAGAGAAACGCGCGATCCCTCCGTGCATCGCTCGGCCCTGACCACACACCATAACTAGGAACTCCCCGATATTTTCCTCGCCGTCGTTTCTACCACGGTTTTTTCCGTCATGGACGGCCCAAAGAATGTCATGCAGCTGCGTCTCCGGCCCGCCCAGGATGAAAAGCCAATTTTCTGTCATGATTTTTTGTCATAGAAGTAGGAGCCCACCCCATCTATGATGATACTGGGTTTTGTCACAATTATCATCATAGAAGTGTCATAAGCATGGCAGGAAAAATTTCGTTCAGCCCAAAATGTCACGGATGTGTCATGTTTTTCGTAGTGGTTTGCGGCCCAAATTTGAAGGCCCCTGCTCATTGCTTTTGCTCCTTTTCTGTTTTCCTTTTAATACGCTTATCAGATAGCACCCGTACACTGTTGTAGTTTCACTTTGCCAGGGGCTTCATAGCGCCCGCACTATGGCAACAAAGCCCGAACACTTTTTACAGTATAGTTCGGCACCCCGAATTTAGCATTATATGCATTGGCTCCGAATCATGTCTTTGGTCAATAGTTGGGTTGCCCGGCTACTGTGCTTGCTACCTTACGTTCCGCTATATCGGCTAAGGTAGTAAAGGGAGAACTACTGCGATTGTGCCCTGGTTTATCCAAAGGAGCACCTCAGTAGAGAAAGCCGAAAACTGACTGTCATGATGCAGCGAGAGTCGGTCAGCTGTTCGGAGGTTGAAAATCGTTGGAGATTTCTTCCACGTTACGCGAAGGGATCCTTCCCGATCAGACACGTATAGCACTCTAGTTCGGAAACTAGGGGCTGCGTCCATGTTTTTATTGTCGAACTCCTATGGCTAAGTGAGGGCGTTAAAGATGAATAGTCTGTTTGCCTGTTTCGTTGCGCTAAAGAACTCCTTCAGGGACCATATAATTGGATCAAGATTGTTTAGATTCCATCCCGCACACCCCCGTACTACCTACGTGGGGGCAGAAGCCGACGACTGGCCAACCCTCAGATTTCATACAACACGACCGCACAGGAGGTAAAATTAAAAACATAACAATCATTATATTACAAACCAACTTTGTTCATCATACAAGGCAAAGACAACACGAATGTATTCATTAGAATATAATGTCCTGCCCACACTGCGTTGCCACAATGCGAGACCCCTCCAGGACATCCGCAAAATAGCACTCGGGTGTGCGATGCTCCTTGCCATCTGGCGGCCCTCTGGCCAGCTCGACGGCGTTCATATTCGCCCACCACATCTTGCAACGGGCGAAGGCCATACGCACACCTTCAATACAGACTGATCGCTTGACGACATCTAGCCGAGAACAGGCATTCACCAGCCGCCTCACGAGTCCGAAGTAGCTGCCGGGCATAGCTTTGGCTGGCCATAGCCGGATTATCAAATCCTTCATGGCTAGTTCGGCCACCCTATGCAGCTCCACCAGCTGTTTCAGCAGATCGGTGAAGGGCACGGGATGCTCGGGCGCAAGATATTGCGACCAGAATAGCTTCTCCGTGGAGCTCCCTTCTTCGGCTCGGAAGAACTCCGCGGCGTCGAACACACTTCGCGGCAGATCAGCAAAGGCCCCTGGAGAACTCCGAATCCAGGTTAGTAAAAGATACTTCCTCTTCGCATATTTGCTTTGCATACTGAATGCCTTACCCGTTGCGATCTTCCTCGCCTCTTGGATCTGTTGGAGGGTGCCCTGGGCCTCATTCCGGGACGTCTCCGCCCTCTGACGAGCCTTGGAAAGTTCGGCCTCTTTAGCCAACGCGTCACGCTCCAAGGTCTCGCACTTCTTCACCGTGTCATGGAGCTCTTGTTGGATCTCATTGACCCGGGCCTCGAGCTTCTTACGGGCAGCCTGCTCCTTGACGGCCTTCCCCTCGGCTTCGCCCAGGACCTTTTTCAGGGCCTCGACCTTGGTCGTCGCCCCTATTTATATCAAGACACTTCGGTCAATATACAACATCCTACTCTTTCCAAACATTTCTTGGGTTATTACATACCTTGATTCTCCTGGAGCTGCCTCTTCACCTGGCCGAGCTCCTCCTCGGCCTTCTCCAGTCTCCGCTTAAGCTCGGAGACTTCGGCAGCATGTGAGGTCATGGACAGCAGTGACGCCTGCATATTCATTCCCGATAAGTTTAGTTAGTTTCCTCAAGTAAGGATCGACCCTCTGTCCGCTTTTCTTTCCGAACACCGGACAGTGTCTCAGGGGCTAATGACTATATTGGGATTTTTGCGTCGCTTACCTCAAAACCTGCCAGCAGGCTGCTGCAGGCTTCGGTCAACCCGCTCTTGGTGGACTGGACCCTCTCAATCACCGTACCCATAAGGATACGGTGCTTGTCCACAATAGAGGCACCTTGAAGCGCCTCCACCAGATTATCCGGTGCCCTAGGTTGGACAGGGGCTACCGGTGGAATGGGCGCACCCCCCTCTTTCAAAGGAGCTAGCTCGCCGGATTCCGGAGCCGTATGGGTCTCCGTTGTCGGAGTAAATGGCCAAGGGTAGCCTAACCGACTGCCCCTGGCTCTTCCAAAAAATTATCAGGCCTTTGGGCCTTCAAGCATTTCAAGCAATGGGCCGCCTTCCCCGGTCGGCTATTTCTAAAGCCGACTCCCAGAAGGCGACCCAGCCTCAGCAACCTCCCCCCAAGATAACCACGGGATGGCTGACTCTAGGAAGCCGACCATAGAGGATGCCGACTCCCCAGAGCCGGCCATGAAGAACGCCGACTCCCCAGAGTCGGCCACGAAGAGCGCCGATTCCAAGGAACCGGCCAAGACCGCAACCACCAAAACTACGCCCACATAACGGTGACAAGACGGGCTGTGGCCACAGTGCGGCCCACTACCCTCGAAGCCCGAGGCAGGCATGACCACAGGACGCCGTACGGGACGGCCATCTCCCGTCCGGCTCGGCACTGTAGCCATTCTGGCCTCAATGTCACCCACGACAGACGCTAGTACGACCCACGGGCGGCGGGCCCCTTCAGCCAGAGAGAGGCGCGAAGGCGGCCCGGCCTCCCCCAGTCGGCCAAGGGCCGGCCGGCTACGCCTCCCTCGAAGCATGTGCCACATTAAGGAGACAAGACGAGGTAAGGCTACAGTGGGAGCCCTCGAGGCGGCACACTGTAGCCACGCTTACCTCGACGGAGCCCTCGTCATCAGGGGCGAGGCTACAGTAAGCAGCCGCCGACAAGACCCTAGGCGGTGGGGCCGGCCTGTCGACCAAGAGGCCAGCAGCCGGCGGGACCTACCAGTTGGCGGGCCCTAACGGCCGGCGGAGAAGCCGGCGAGCATAGACACTGACGGCTGGGACCAGCGCCCAGCCTGATTACAATTGTACCCCCGGGGGGTAGGCCTATATAAACCCCCCGGGACACCCATGCAAAGGGTTGGCTTCTTAGCATTATACACACACCATAGAGAGAGAGAAGCAAGAGCTAGCCTTGTTTTTCTTCTCCCTTGAACCCAACAGCTCTAGGAGCAATTGTAGCTACTCTTCCTGATCTAGTGATCATGCGGAGACCCCGCAGAGCAGGACTAGGGGTGTTATCTCCTCGGGGAGCCCCGAACCTGGGTAGGATTCGCCGGCGTGCATGTCTTCGCCTCATCCCGTTTCCAGGCACCGGCGACGTCTTACTGGCACCCACTATGATAAGCCACCCGTTGGCATATGTCACACCTACCACCCGACATTTGGCGCCCACCGTGGGGCCAGGTGCATTGTCGTCCGGAGACCTGTTCTGGACGGGAACCCTCTTCCTCCCCCGCGAGCGCAGCCAGCCTGCTGCGCCCGATGGCGTTTGCCTCGACGCGCTGCGCAGCGAGCTGCCTCGCCGATCTTCTCGACGAGACTCGCATCTCCGACGAGCCTGCGTCCGACGCAGGCACGGACTACCCCGAGAGCCGCCTCGTCAGCCTCCTCGAACAGCTTCACGTCTCTAGCGAGCCTGCTGCAGATGTGGGGTCGGTCGGCTCCACCGACCCGATGCTCGTCGACTCCGACACGGCATCGCTCGATGCCTACCCCTCCGACGTGGTGGTCTTCGACGATCCTCTCCCTCGAGCTGACAGTGGCAGCAGCGCTGTCACCGAAGTGTTGGTCATCAGCCACGTCGCCAACTCGGGCGAGAACGCCCACGACGCCCTGCAAGCGGCGATGCATGACCTCTCCGTCCCATCCCGGTCGACGCCGACGGCGAGACCCTGGAGGCACGTCGCCTCGCCCTCGTCGCGGAGGGCCAGAAGATAGCCTCCATGAGACGCCTCACCGAGCCCCACCAGCGCGAAGTCGACCGCGCCGCCTTCGGTACGCCGCCGCCTAGCGGCCCGAGCCGAGCCGGCTTCGTCCAGAAGTGCGGCGCGGCTATCGCTAGCATGCTGGGGGCAGATCGCCCCGTCTACGCCACCCCGCTCGAGAATCTGCGAGCCGCTCAGGCGGCCGCAGAAGAGCTCAATGGGCTAGGAGCCGACGAGCTCCCCTACATGACAAGACGGATCCAGCAACTGATCGACGCGGCTGCAGAACGGCACGAAGCCGGCGCCCGTGCTGATAGTCATCCCCCGCGCCGAGAGCACGCCGCGACGTCCCGCTTGCCGACTGCGAGCGGCGCCCACCAGAAGAAAGACAAGGAGCCGGCTGCTAGCCGCAGCCGGACTCGTATCACCATCGAGCGCGACACGGAAGGCTGCCCTCGAGCTGTCGAGCGCCAAGGAAATCTGCCTCCTCCCCCGCCTCGAAGAGAAAGACGTCTCACCCCGCCGCCTATCACGCACCCGACTCTTGGCGACCGACTAGGCCGCCGAGAAGGAGTCGGCGAGAACGACGCCCGCCACCGGATCAACCGCCTTGCTCGATCCCTGGCTCTAGAAGAAGAAGACGATGTCGGCCCACCATGCTTCGGCCCCCGCATCCACGACGAGCCCTTCCCCAAAGGGTTCTCGCTCCCCAGAGACACGCCCAAGTACAACGGCTCAGTGAAGCCGGAAGATTGGCTCATCGACTACTCCACTGCTGTCAGCATAGCCAATGGCAATTGGCGCGTAGCTGTGAAGTACGTCCCCCTTATGCTGCAAGGCATGGCGCGCACCTGGCACAACAGCCTCAAACCTTACAGCATCAACAGCTGGCTGGACTTCACGGAAGTCTTCGTCCGCAACTTCACCAGCACGTACAAGCGGCCTCCGAAGCCTCGCCAGCTCTCCCTGTGCGTCCAAGGACCCAATGAGTCGACCCGCGACTACCTTATGCGGTGGGCCGAGCTCCGCAACTCCTGCGAGGGGGTGCACGAGGTTCAGGCCATCGAATACTTCACCGCCGGGTGCCGAGAGGGCACCCTCCTCAAGCACCGACTCCTCTGTGACGAGCCGGCTACCCTCGACGAGTTGCTGGTCATCGCGGACAAGTACGCCACGGCCGACTCCTCGATGAAGACCGAGCTCCGAGTGGACGCCTCTGGGAAGGTGATTGCTCCGGCTCCCAAGACGCCGGCTGGCGACTCCAATCGGCGCCCTTACCAGAACGATCACAAGCGCAAGGCCCCCATGCCGACTTCCACCAGTCGGCAGGTGGCCACAGTTGAAGATGAGCAGCCCGAAGAGCGGCCCGCTCACAAGAAGAAGGGTGGCAGGCCGGCTTGGCAGCCGGCTTTCTCCTACGAGCAGACTCTCGACGCCCCTTGCAAGTTCCACTGCGGCGCGAAGCCGTCCAACCACACGACCTGAAAATGCCACTGGCTCACACGCATCTCCAAGGGCGAAGGGTTGTTGCCGCCTCCGCCTCCCGGCCCGCCGCCTCCAGCCCCTCAGCCGCCGGCGGCTCGGCCGGCAGTCGGAGCCATCCAAGACGAATTCCCTAAAGAGCACGCCGCCTACGTCGTCTTCACCAGTCAAGCCGACGACAAGCGTAGTCGGCGCCGTCAGCATCAAGAAGTCAATGCAGTCGCCTCTAGCGCCCCCGAGTTCATGCACTGGTCAGAGAAGCCAATCAGCTGGAGCCAGCCCGACCACCCAGAGGTGATGCCATCCCCTGGCTCCTATGCACTGGTCTTGGATGTCACCCTCGCGACGGAGAGGCGAACTGCCCGATTCTCCCGCGTCCTGATAGATGGCGGAAGCAGTATCAATATACTGTACTGCGATACCATGGAGAAGCTGAACATCAAGGCGAAGCAGCTTATGCCAAGCCGAACCGTGTTCCATGGTATCGTCCCCGGTTTATCTTGCTCCCCAATCGGCAAGATTAAAATGGATGTTCTCTTCGGAGACAAAGATCATTTTCGCCGAGAAGCGATCTGGTTCGAGGTAGTGGATTTAGAGAGCCCCTATCATGCTCTGCTTGGCCGACCTGCTCTGGCCAAGTTCATGGTTGTGCCCCACTACGCCTACCTGAAGATGAAGATGCGGAGCTCGAAGGGGATCATCACGGTAGCCGGCGATTACAAGAAGTCCATCAAGTGTGCCACGGCCAGTCGCCGGCTGGCCGAGTCCCTCGTGGTGGTAGAAGAGAAGAAGATGCTGGAGCGGGTTGTGGCCATGGCCGGCAAGCAGCCGGCCCTATCCCCCAACCCCAAAGATTGTGATGCGCAGGGCTCCTTCCAGCCTGCCAAAGAGACGAAGAAGATACCTCTGGACCCGGAGAACCCGGAGAGGTTCGCTGTCATTGGGGCGAACTTGGACAGTAAATAGGAAGGCGAGCTCGTTGACTTCCTCCGTGAGAATCGAGACATTTTTGCATGGTCCCCAAAGGACATGCCGGGTGTCCCGAAGGATTTCGCCGAGCACAAATTACATGTCCGAGCCGACGCGAAGCCGGTCAAACAGCCCCTCCGCCGACTGTCAGAAGAGAAGCGAAGAATCGTAGGAGAAGAGATAGCCCAGCTCCTTGCCGCTGGCTTTATCATGGAAGTGTTTTTTCCAGAGTGGCTTGCCAACCCAGTTCTGGTACTGAAGAAGAATAACAAGTGGCGTATGTGTATAGACTATACCAGCCTGAACAAGGCCTGCCCCAAGGATCCGTTTGCTTTGCCACGGATTGATCAAGTGATAGACTCCACAGCCGAATGCGAGCTGTTGAGTTTTTTGGATGCCTACTCAGGGTACCATCAGATCAAGTTGGACCCAGCTGATCGCCTGAAGACTGCCTTCATCACACCATTTGGAGCTTTCTGCTACCTGACTATGACATTCGACTTGAGGAATGCCGGTGCCACTTTTCAGCGTTGCATGCAGAAATGCCTCCTGAAACAACTCGGCAGAAATGCCCACGTCTATGTAGACGACATTGTGGTGAAGACAGAGAAGCGCGGTACCCTGCTGGAAGATCTCAAAGAAACATTCGCCAACTTGCGCCGATTCCAAATCAAGCTCAACCCCGAGAAGTGCGTGTTTGGAGTACCAGCCGGCCAGCTGCTAGGCTTCCTGGTCTCCGAACGCGGCATCGAGCGCAACCCCGTCAAGATCAAGGCCATCGAGAGGATGGAGATTCCCACCAAACTGCGAGATGTGCATAAGTTCACCGGCTGCTTGGCCTCCCTGAATCGCTTTATCAGCCGACTAGGAGAGAAGGCTCTCCCCCTGTACCGACTCATGAAGGAGTCCACTCACTTCGAGTGGAATGACCAAGCCGACCAAGCCTTCCATGAGTTGAAGAAGATGCTGACCACTCCGCCTGTCCTGGCAGCGCCGACTGAAAAGGAGCCCATGCTCCTCTACATTGCTGCGACTAGCCGAGTAGTCAGTACTGTTGTCGTGGTCCAGCGCCCGGAAGAAGGCCGAGCCCAGCTAGTCCAGAGGCCGGTGTACTACCTAAGCGAAGTGCTATCCAGCTCAAAGCAGAACTACCCGCATTACCAGAAGATGTGCTATGGGGTGTACTTCGCTGCCAAGAAACTGAAGCCCTACTTCCAAGAGCATCCCATCACGGTCGTGTGCACCGTCCCGCTCGCCGAGATCATAGGCAGCCGGGATGCATCTGGCCGGGTGGCTAAATGGGCCATTGCCCTGGCGCCGTACATGATCTTCTACCAACCCCGCACCGCCATCAAGTCCCAAGCACTGGCCGACTTCCTCGTCGACTGGGCCGAGACCCAGTACCTACCGCCGGCTCCCAACTCTACCCATTGGCGGAAGCACTTTGACGGGTCCAAGATGCGTACCGGCTTGGGAGCCGGCATCGTCCTCACCTCTCCCAAAGGCGACAAGCTCAAGTACATGCTGCAGATCCACTTCGCCGCCTCCAACAACGTGGCCGAGTACGAGGCACTCGTACATGGGCTCCGGCTAGCCAAAGAGCTCGGCATACGCCGGATCCTGTGTTACGGCGACTCAGACTTGGTGGTCCAGCAGTCGTCTGGCGACTGGGACGCCAAGGACGCGAACATGGCGAGCTATCAATTCCTCGTCCAGCAGATCAGCGGATACTTCGAAGGGTGCGAGTTCCTTCACGTGCCAAGGGCCGACAACGACCAAGCAGATGCCCTAGCACGGATCGGCTCCACCCGACAAGCCATACCGACTGGCGTCTCCCTCCAGCGCCTCCTCAAGCCATCCATCAAGCCGTCTCCAGAGTCGGACTCTATCTTTGTACCGCCTGCGCCAGATACAGCCGGATCCGACTGGAGGAACCCCGCAGGCGGCACAGGGACTTCGACAACTCGCCCGGGGACTGCCGTAGTCGCACCCGGCCCGGGGACCTCGGAACCCGGCCCGGGGACTGCGGCAGTCGGCCCGGGGACTGCAGCAACGCAAGAAGCGGTGGCCGATTCCAATTCCACGCCACCCAACCCACCCACCCGAGTCATGGTGGCTACACTAACAGAAGAAGAAGTCACAGCTCCATCATGGGCCCAGCCCATCCTCAAGTTCCTAGTCAGCAGAGAGCTGCCGGCTGATGAGATGTCAGCAAGACTAGTGCAACGACGAGCCGGAGCATATGAAATAATCAACAGAGAGCTTGTGAAGCGCAGCGTCACTGGAGTCTTCCAGCGTTGTGTCGAGCCAGAAAAAGGAGTGGCAATCCTCAAAGATATCCACCAAGGCGAATGCGGCCACCACGCAGCCTCAAGATCACTTGTGGCCAAGGCTTTCCGCCATGGTTTCTTTTGGCCGACTGCCTTGGAAGATGCCAAAGAGATAGTCAAGAGCTGCAGAGGATGCCAAGTTTTCAGTTCCAAGCAACACCTGCCGGCTTCTGCACTCAAGACCATTCCCCTTACCTGGCCATTTGCCGTCTGGGGACTGGACATGGTGGGCCCTTTCAAGACAGCCCGCGGCGGCTTGACACATCTACTTGTCGCCGTGGACAAGTTCACCAAGTAGATCGAAGCGAAGCCGATCAAGAAGCTGAACGGGCCGACTGCCGTAACATTCATCACCGACATCACTACTCGGTACGGCGTGCCGCACAGCATCATCACCGACAATGGCACGAACTTTGCCAAAGGAGCACTGGCACATTTTTGCGCGATGCAGGGCATCCGACTGGACTTAGCGTCCGTTTCCCACCCGCAGTCAAACGGCCAGGTCGAGCGAGCAAATGGACTCATCCCCTCCGGCATCAAGCCTCGACTGGTTGTACCACTAGAGCGATCAGCCGGCTGCTGGCTCGATGAGCTGCCAGCTGTCCTCTGGAGTCTGCGCACTACACCCAACAAGTCAACCGGCTTCACTCCGTTCTTCCTTGTATATGGTGCCGAGGCTGTCATCCCAACCGACATCGAGTTCGACTCGCCTCGGATCACCATGTACACGGAGGCGGAGGCCAAGGAAGCAAGAGAAGACGGCGTCGACCTACTAGAAGAAGGCCGGCTGTTAGCACTCAGCCGGTCCGCCATCTACCAGCAAGGGCTGGGCCGCTACCACAACCGCAAGCTCAAGCCAAGATCCTTCCACGAGGGCGACCTTGTGCTCCGGCTGATCCAGCGAACAGCCGGCCAGCACAAGCTCTCGGCCCCTTGGGAAGGCCCCTTCGTCATCAGCAAGGCACTAGGCAACGACTCCTACTACCTGATCGACGCGCAAAAACCAAGAGCACGCAAGAGAGACGACTCCGGCAAGGAGTCGGAGCGACCATGGAACGCGAACCTCCTGAGAAGATTTTACAGTTGAAAGCAGTATGTATCATGCTACCCTTTTGTATTAAGTACGAACCAACAGGCCCCCCGAACAGTACTCGGGGACTGCCTTTATTTATCTATGAATGACGAGTATCATATCCATGAATATATCATTACATTTGATTTCTCGTCTGGCACCAGGTTCGACTAGTCGGCCCGGGGACTGGCCGCCTTGAGCTATATTAAAAGTTCTACCTGAAGTCAGACAAGTAGTGTGCCGGCTCCCGAGTCCTGTCTTGTTGAAAGTCGCAGCTCGAAGAGCCGACTGTCCGACTAGCAAGAGACAAGGCAGAAAGGATGCCCACACGAAAAACGGCTAAGGACTAACGAACTTATATAGCGAAAAGACGGCCTCCAACCACGCCTGCCGGCTGTCAGAACAGCCGGCTGGCCGGCTTCCTAAAAACTTAGCTCTCATCCAACAAAGCTAGAGTACTTGCCCTCCCAATTGGCCAAGCACTTCTCCAGCAACAGATTGCAGAGCAACTGTCTGTCTGGGGAGGCGGCAACCAAGGGAGGGCGGCAAAGGAAACAGCAGAAGGATGAAAAGCAAAGAACAAGGAAAAGCCAAATGCATGCATAAGTTATATATACATATAAAAGCCCCCAACAGGCCGGCAATCGACATAGTTCGAATACACCCCCAGTGGGTGGAATTGTGCAGACTTAACAGAATATTGTTCCAAAAGTGACAAGACAGGAAAACAAAAGATAGCAGACTAGACTCAGTCGCGGTGCGGGAGCCAGGCTGGTCGGTGGAGATGGCGTCGCCGGCTGAAGGAGTGGCCGGCTAGCGGGTCTCGGCTTGGTCACCACCAGTGGCAGGCGACGCACCCGACGTGGTGCTGGAGACGCGGTCAGGCTGAGGCTGGTCGGCCACTCCACCATCCGGCTCGGCGTCTTCACCCTCCTCCTCCTCCTCGCCCTCGTCGCTGGAGTCGATCTCCTCCGCCAAGTCTTCACCGTCTGTCGGGTTCAGCCCGAACCACTCCTCCGGCTGGGCGACACCGTTGTCATCTACCTCAGGGGCGAAGACGCTGGTGTCGGTGTAGTCGGCGATCGCCGAAGCCCGCCGGATGATAGCTGGCCGCGCCGGCTCCAGCTCCGTGTCGGCTTGCTGCCGCCAGGTAGCCAGCTGATCCAGGCTCAGGCCGGGGTACCAGGCCTTGACGAACTCCAGCGCCCGCCTGGCGCCGGACCGAGCGGCCGAGGCCTTCCAGGCTTCGAAGCGACCGACCGCCACCTCCAGCCAGTCGGCAGTCCAACTAGGGGTGCGGGGAAACACTTCACCGGGCCAGAGGGCGGCCAATACTTGCGCCCCGGCACGCTGAAGCCGGCGGAGCAGTCGGTGAGCCGGCTGGAGACGGGCCTGGATCGCCAAGAGCTGCTCCTCCAGCGAACGGCCAGCGGTTGGTGCAATCTCGAAGCCAGCCTGCCGTCGCGCTTGGCGGCGGGCCTCGATGATCTGGTTGGCGGCGGTAGAGTAGCCAGGGAAGTACTCTGTGCAAGAAAGAAAGAGAAAGAAGAGAAAACACCAAGTCAGAAACCGAGCCAAAAGCGGCAGACGGCAAGAAAGGACGAAGAAGTAGGCGGCTTACCGTCAACCAGATCTTCGATCTGACCATAGCCACTGATCAGAGTCTGCCTTGCGTCAGCCCAGCCAGCCGCTTCTATCTCGTACTCGGCCTGGAGGGCCGCTTTGCGGTCCTGCACCGCCTTCAGAGCCGCCTTGTGGCCCTCCTCCTGGTCGGCCAACTTCTTGGCCAGGCGGTCGCGTTCCTGCACCAAGGCGGCGAGCTCGGCCTCCTTGGCACGAAGGGCAGTCTGAGACTCTCCCAGCTGTGCCCTCAGACTGGCGTTGGCCGCTGCAGAGACGGCAGAAAAAGAAGAAACAATAAGAGGAAGTCATCAAGGAAGATCTGACCCGACTGCTCAGCAGTCGGCCCGAATCTCGGGGACTACACCCAGTGGGTGCGCTGACGCGCCCCCGCGTGAGATAAAGAACAAAGCACTTACCCCGGCTCTCAGTTAGGTCGGCGGTCTTCTGGGTCAGCTCCCGAGCCTGGGAGTTGAAGGCGGCCGCATGAAGATTGTGGTAGTCCTGCAAGATAGGCAGAAGATCAAAGTAAGAACAAGAATAGCAAAGCCAAATCCACTAAGAAGTTCCAAGCCGCCTGCTCAGCAGCCGACTCAGAACTCGGGGACTACACCCAGTGGATGCGCTGACGCACCCCCACGGAAGAAACCAAGATCAAGAAGAAGCAAGATAAGAAGCCTAACCCGGATGGCCGCCCGCGTCGCAAGGAACTCGTCGGTGTATTGCCTCAGCGCCGTAGACTGGGCTTGGAGCCGGGTCCGGACGTCCTGCGCGGCCATGTTCATCACGGCCGTCCCTCCGCCCGGCGTCCACCCTGAGGTGGCGCTGGCCACCTCCACATCCTGGGCCGACGAGCTGGAGCCCACGGCCGGCTGCGGCTCCGACGCCGCCTTCTGTGGCTCTGACGCAGCCTTCCCCGCACGCCGGCTCGGCGGCATCCGAACCGCTAGCTCGGTCCTCGCGGCCGGCTCGCCCCCCGCCGACTGCACAGACGGTAGATCAGGCCGGCCGCCTTGAGCCGTCCTAGTCGGCGGAGTCGGCACCGGCGCCCTCTCCAGGATGACGACGTCGTCATCCCTCTCCAGCCCCGGCTGGTCACCGCCGGCCTCTTCTGGCGGGGGCTCCGGGGCCCCGGGCGCTGCGACGCGCAGTGGGGTGACCAACAAGGCCCCCTCCGCCATCGCCACAGCTGCAGCCTCCGCCTGGGCCTTGGCTGCGGCGTCGGCGCGCGCCTTCGCCGCCTCCTCATCCTGCGCCGCCTGGGCGGCGGCCGCCTTCCATGCCTCCGCCTCCCGCTCCTTCCGCGCCTCCCGTGCGTTCCGCTCCGTCGCCGCCTGAAGGTCGGCTCGGGGGTCCACGCGACGAGTAGTGCTCCCAGACCCCTCGGCGACTCAGCGACGGAGGCGGCAGCCGCCCGCTTGAGCGACAATGGAGCTCTGGTTGTTTGGAGAAAAAGACAAGGATTCAGAAACCACCAGAGAAAAGAAAGAAAAAAGAGTACATGAAGGAGTTTGAACTTACGCCGACACTGTCTGCGGTTGCTTCACCGTCTTGCGGAAGCGAGCCGCCTTCACGGCCGCCTCCTCCCGCCTGGTCGCTGCCGCCCCACCCCTAGGCTTCTTCGTCCGACTACCGAACAAACCCTGTGCGGCGCGACGCTTTTGCCCGCCGCCCCGAGCAGGCGGTGCAGCGGAGGAACCCGTGCCGCGGCTAGATGCCGGCTGACGGCGCGGGACGACTTCGGCCTCGTCGTCGTCCGGCCAGTCGTCGAAGGTAACTCCATGCCCGGAGCCGCCTGCTTCACCGCCGGCTTGGCCACCACCCGGCTCGGTGTTGTCGTCCATAGCGGCCGCCCCCAAGTCGGGGTCCTCCAGATCATGCTCCGTCCGGTCGGGGGAGAATCGGCGCTTCGCGCCCGACCCGCCTGCAGGCCGAAGAAGAGGGCTCTATCGAAGACAAGCCGACTAGTCAGAGTCGGCCAAAAGGAACTCGGCAACAAAACTGAGAAAGAGAAAGAGACAAGGAGAACATACCGTGGGCGTCGGATTGGTTCGGCTATATGGCTCCTTGCCGAACTGCCACTCTTCGGAGAGTTTGCAGTTCGCGAGGTAGTTCACCATATAGGCCACCTCCTCGTGCGGCATGTCCTTGGTACACATCCGGCTCGGATCGAGCTGGCCGCTCATCTGACAGATCAGATGAGGGCGGCTCTGGAGCCGGAGTACCCGACGCGTGACGAAGGCGGCCAGCAGGTCGGGCCCCGACAAGCCCTCTGACTGGGTCATCGCTCGCACTCGGGCGACGGCTGCGGATCCAGCCGGCGTCAGTGTCACGGCCCGGTAGGACCACTGGGGCCGCCTGCCCGCCGGTGGGCCGGCTACGTAAGCCGGCAGGTTGACGTAGTCGCCCTGCGGGGCGATGTTCCTGACGTAGAAGTACGACTTTTGCCATAACTTCACCGACTGGATAAGCGTGATGACGGGGAAGGGGTTGTCGGCAGCCACCCTCCGCATCGCGATGAAGGCGCCAGACTGAGCCGGCACGCCCTACATGCGCGTGCCCAGCTTGGACTGGAAGAGCTCCCCCCAGAGCTCGAGGGTAGGGAGGACGCCAAGGTAGCCTTCGCACAGGGTGACGAAGGCAGACAGCAGCACCACCGCGTTCGGGGTGAGGTGGTGCGGCTGGAGCTGGTAGAACTCGAGCCAAGAGCGGAAGAAGGCGCTCACGGGCAGGCCAATGCCGCGCAAGAAATGCGAGCGGAAGACCACCTGCTCGCCCTCCCGCGGCTCCGGCGTAAGCTCCTTCGCCGGCGCGAGACGGACCTCCACCTTGTCCGCGCCGGGCAGCCGCCGCGTCTTGCGGAGGAATTCTACGTGATCCTCGTGGACGTTGGAGCCGTCCCAATCCCCGCCGTGCTGCTCCATGGCGGGAGGCATGGTGAAAACGAGCGCGGCGGCGGAGGAACGAGTGGTGGAAGAGCGCGGTGGCGAGGCGCTGTTGCAAGAAAGGGCAGGAGAAAGGAGATGGTGGAAAGAGGAGGAGCGTGTGAGCGCGTGCCGCTCTCCCCCCTCCCCCTACTTATAGCTTCGCAAGGTGAAGCCGGGGAGGCCGGACGTGGGGTGAGACGTGGGATTAACTGCACCCACTCCCCCCACGCCTCGCGGTTATTACGCCCTAAAGGCGTGCCGAAACTGCCGCAGGGAGATGTGCGGGCGGTTTCGGGCTGCAGAGGATCCACGCCTGGGCCGGGGCATGGACGTGGCGGGCCCCCGCCCTGCGGCGACGTCCCGTCGCGCGCGTGGGCTGGCAGGCTTTTTGGCCGAAGAGAGGCCACGTGGTTCGCAGGCGGCAAGTGGCCGGCCCGCGGCCCGGTGCACGCGCTGGCGAGCTTCTGCCCTCCGACTCCAGAATTTTTGGCCAAGACGGTGCGCCTAACCGAGGCCGGCTCCCAGCTGCCGGCTTGTCAAGATAGGAAGCTGACCGAGCTTCTCGAATCCTACCCAACCTCGAATCCCAATCAGCTTCGGGGACTACTGTCGGAGTAAATGGCCACGGGTAGCCTAACCGACTGCCCCTGGCTCTTCCAAAAAATTATCAGGCCTTTGGGCCTTCAAGCATTTCAAGCATTGGGCCGCCTTCCCCGGTCGGCTATTTCTAAAGCCGACTCCCAGAAGGCGACACAGCCTCAGCAACCTCCCCCATAAGATAACCATGCTATGGCCGACTCTAGGAAGCCGGCCATAGAGGATGCCGACTCCCCAGAGCCGGCCATGAAGAACGCCGACTCCCCAGAGTCGGCCACGAAGAGCGCCGACTCCAAGGAGCCGGCCAAGACCGCAACCACCAAAACTACGCCCACATAACGGTGACAAGATGGGGTGTGGCCACAGTGCGGCCCACTACCCTCGAAGCCCGAGGCAGGCATGGCCACAGGACGCCGTACGGGACGGCCATGTCCCGTCCGGCTCGGCACTGTAGCCATGCTGGCCTCAACGTCACCCACGACAGACGCTAGTACGGCGCACGGGCGGCGGGCCCCTTCAGCCAGAGAGAGGCGCGAAGGCGGCCCGGCCTCCACCAGTCGGCCAAGGGCGTAGCCGGCCCCCAGAAGCCGGCTACCCCCTCCCTCGAAGCATCTGCCACATTAAGGAGACAAGACGAGGTAAGGCTACAGTGAGAGCCCTCTAGGCGGCACACTGTAGCCACGCTTACCTCGACGGAGCCCTCGTCATCAGGGGCAAGGCTACAGTAAGCAGCCGCCGACAAGACCCTAGGCGGTGCGGCTGGCCTGTCGACCAAGAGGCCGGCAGCCGGCGGGACCTACCAGTCGGCGGGCCCCAACGGACGGCGGAGAAGCCGGCGAGCGTAGACACTGACGGCTGGGACCAGCGCCCAGCCGGATTACAATTGTACCCCCGGGGGGTAGGCCTATATAAACCCCCCGGGACACCCATGCAAAGGATTGGCTTCTTAGCATTACACACACGCCATAGAGAGAGAGAGAGAAGCAAGAGCTAGCCTTGTTCTTCTTCTCCCTTGAACCCAACAGCTCTAGGAGCGATTGTAGCTACTCTTCCTGATCTAGTGATCATGCGGAGACCCCGCAGAGCAGGACTAGGGGTGTTATCTCCTCGGAGAGCCCCGAACCTGGGTAAGATTCGCCGGCGTGCATGTCTTCGCCTCATCCCGTTTCCAGGCACTGGCGACGTCTTACTGGCACCCACTATGATAAGCCACCCGTTGGCATATGTCGCACCTACCACCCGACATCCGTAATCACATTTGGCTGAGGCCAAACTGAATACGACCCTCTTCACCAGTCTCCATGGGGATTTGCTCCCCCATGTATCCGACGGTGGAGGTTTCGCCCTCTGGCGCCCTCTTGACAGCGTCCGGAGCCTCTCCTTGGCCTAGAGCGGTCTTTCAGGACAACACCTCGGTGTCATCCATGGCCCTGGGAGAGTGAGCAGTCGGCGGCGACATGCTGGCCATCTCCTTGGAGTCCTGCGAACCTCCTGACGAGGATCGCTGGAAGCTGTCGTGGGACGGACTGAAATAACATAACTAACCAGGTTAATGCAATGAGGAAAAGAGGTTGGACACATGGATATGCATGAATCGTAGTACTTACGACACGGCCTGAGGCTTGGCGCGGGAGCAGCGCTCCGGACTACTGTCGACGTCCCATACGGAGTTATCCGCAAGGGAGCCATTCCTCTTCTTGGGCGTCCCCACCTCCAGATTCATGGAGGCTGCCCTCTTCTGCCTCCCCTCATCACGGGGAGGGATCTCCTCCTCCTCCTCCTCGTTGTCCTCAGGGACGGAGGAACGTGTCTCTTCGTTTTCGGACATTATGTCTGAAGTACTCTTACGACGGGGGCCACCTTTGGCCCCCTTGGCCTTCTTCTTGGCCTTCCTCTCCGGCGCCTTATAGGGCACCGACACCAGCATCTTCGCTAAACGCGGGATGACTGGTTCTTCAGGCAGCGGGGACGGACACTGGATCCGCTTCGCCCTCGTCATCCATTCTTGAAAAAGCAGTGAAAATAAATGTTCGGATATCTTCCTTAAAACAGTCAAGTAGAGGACGTGTTGGAAACTCACCTCGCTGGCGGGGTGGTTAATGTCGTGCCCACGGTTTGAATCCGTGGCTGGCGGTGTCTCGTTGCCCATGAGAGCAATTTCCAGGCATCCTCGTGAGTGGTCTCGAAGAGCCTCTTCATGGTCTGGTGCTTCTTTGGATTGAGCTTCCATAGCGGGAGGCTTCAGCTCTGGCACGGGAGAATCCGGTGAACTAGCATCACCTGGATTATATCAACGAGTTTGACATTCTTGTCCACCATGCTTTGAACGCGCGTTTGCAGCACTATCAGCTCATCTGACGAACACCAGTTCGGGCTCTTCTCAACCCAAGAGGTGAGCCGCATTGGGGCACCGGAGTTGAATTCGGCGGTTGCGGCCCAGTTGGTGCCGTGGGGTCCTGTGATGTAGAACCATTGTTTCTGCCATTCCTTGACAGTCTCCATGAAAGTGCCTTTCGGCCAGGAGACATTGGGCAGCTTACTCACCATGGCTCCTCTGCACTCCGCGTGTTTGCCGTCCACTACCTTCGGCTTCACGTTGAAGACTTTGAGCCACAACCCGAAGTGGGGTCGGATACGTAGGAAGGCCTCACACACGACGATGAACGCCGAGATGTTGAGGAAAGAGTTCAGGGATAGATCATGGAAGTCTATCCCGTAATAGTACATCAGCCCGCGGACGAAAGGGTGGAGTGGAAACCCTAGCCCGCGGACAAAATGAGGGATGAACACTACCCTCTCGTTGGGCTTCGGCGTGGGGACGACTTGTCCCTGGGCCGGCAGACGGTGGGCGATTTCCTTCGCCAAGTACCCTGCTGCCCGAAGCTCAGTAATGTCCTTCTCCTTGACGGAGGAGACCATCCACTTGCCTTGGCCTCCGGATCCGGACATGGTTGAGCACTAGCTTGAGTGGGAAGAAGATGAGAACTTGGGCGTTGGAGCTCAAGATTGGAAGGGTGGAGAAAGAGAGAAGGCGTGGGAGAAGAAGGGGGATCCTTATCCCCTTATAAAGGCAGTAAATATTGAACGCCTCCCCACTCGCCTAAAAACTTGCCTATTCCCAAGGACTGTGTAAATGGTATGGTTGGGTTACCCACGCCCATATTGATGAGAATCCCGCAATAAGGGGACACGGTCTCTGCTTTCACAAGACGTGCCAATGGCAACCGCGTCTCGAAACATGGAGCGACAGACGAAAAACGGTTCGAAATTATGACCGGACAGATGTGATGTCATGTTACAAAAAGTTGTCAGCGGATTGGGCTCGTGTAAAATTATCTTCTCTCTGCGGTTGTGTGCGATGTGTGTGTTACAGGTCCGGACACATCGATACGTCCGAAGACAATCCTGGAGTTTGGGGGGAACCCGCCTTGCAATGCCGAAGACGAATCTGTGCACCGGACTCCTCGTCATTGAAGCCAGGTTCAGGGGCTATTGAGGGAGTCCAAGACTAAGGGGTCCTCGGGCATCCAGCCTATTAGCCATGGGTCGGACTGATGGGCTGTGAAGATGCAAAGACAGAAGACTGCACCCGTGTCCGGATAGGACTCTCCTTGGCGTGGAAGGCAAGCTTGGCGGCCGAATATGTAGATTCCTTTCTTTGTAACCGACCTTATGTAACCCTAGATCCTCCCAGTGTCTATATAAACCGGAGGACTTAGTCCGGAAAGGGAGATACGCATTACCATAGTCATACAGGCTAGACTTCTAGGGTTTAGCCACTACGATCTCATGGTAGATCAACTCTTGTAATACTCATATTCATCAAGATCAATCAAGCAGGAAGTAGGGTATTACCTCCATTGAGAGGGCCCGAACCTGGGTAAACATCGTGTCCCTGTCTCCTATTACCATCGACCTTAGACACACAGTTCTGGACCCCCTACCCGAGATCCGCCGGTTTTGACACCGACAACCGTATGAACGCAAGTCGTAGCAAGCTACAAGGACTTAAAGGGACAACGCGTGACATTTCCCCGAAGGGACAGACACAGGAACGAAGAAGGACACATGCCGCCAGCCTAAGTGTTCCGGAGCAGTAGCAAGCTACCATGGCTTAGTGGAAGCACTAGGAGACATTTCCCGGTAAGAGAGGCTACCAAGAATAAACAACTAGGTTATCGGATCCCACACATACCAAGCATTTCAATAATATACACACAATATGCTCGATATGTGCAAAGACAACATGGAATCACAACAAAACTCTATGACTCAAAGTATTTATTCATTAGGCTCCGAGGAGCCAGATATTACAACATGTGTCTGATGACCCAGCATTCAAGTCATACAAGCAATAAGCACATGCTGAAGCTTAACTTGTCTGAGTACAGACAACTACAAATGAAAAAGGCTGAGAAGCCTGACTATCTACAAGACCCTGCCGAGGGCACAAGATCGTAGCTGAGGTAACAAGCTAAACGTTGAAGTCCACGTGGAACTACTAGTGAGACTGAAGTCTCTATGCAAAACATAAATTAAGCAAACGTGAGTACAAATGTACCCAGCAAGACTTGCATCAGAACTATCTACATATGCATCAGTATGAACAAAGGGGGTGGTAGAGTTTAACTGCAGCAAGCCAGCTTTGACTCAGTGGCTATCCTGAACTACGTCTGCAAGTAACTCTTTTGAGGTGGCGCACACGAGTCCAGATATTCACCAATCAATACACCACTGTGGATCCGCTCCCGTCTCCCTACGAGGAGGCCATCCATAGCACTCACGCTTATCTTGCGCATTTTAGAGTATCCACTTTTACTTGTCTATGAACTGTATAGGCAACCAAGTAGTCCTTTACCGCGGACGCGGCTATTCGTATAGATGATGTTAACCATGCAGGGGTGTACTTCTTCACACACGCTCTCGCCACTTATTGCCATGTACACGTCATGTATCTCGGCAACCTTCAAGCTGAAGACTGGTGAGGGTGTCGGCCACGACCTGACTAACCACACAAGTCCCTAGTCCAGGTTTATCGCCTATTCAGGTTCCATCCACAGGGAGTCCGGCCGAGGTTCCCACTACAGCCCCGAATGATGTGTGCAGGGTTCCCGGGTCACCAAACGGGCGACTCGGTAGACCGGGCCACGTGCCTTCCGCATCACAGCCCACACCTCGGTCAGCGCTGCCCATGGCCTCCAGCATACTACAAACACCAGAAACTACTTGCAACTCCTGGACAGAGGACAGGGCGGTTAATAAGTCGAGAGAGTCAATCAAGGATCCCAATGTGTGGTAGTGGCCGATCTTAAATCACACAAACAGATCTCAGTTCCTAAGGACGGTTCCAATGAAACAACCCACCATGTACTCCTACATGGCCTCTCATCGATACCTTTACCAAATCGTGTTCACACACTTAGCTCTCAACAGTAAGACACGTTCACACACCTCCAATTCTTCCCCGATGAATCAAACCTAACTCAACTCTAAGCAGTAGCAGGCATGACAAACAAGCATGAATGAGTAGGCACATCAAGACTCAAACAACTCCTACTCATGCCAGTGGGTTTCATCTATTTACTGTGGCAATGACAGGTCATGCAGAGGAAAGGGGTTCAACTACCGCAGAATGTAAAAGTTGAATCGTTGTTGTCCTAATGCAGTAAAAGAGAGCAGAAGCGAGAGAGTGGAACTGTATCGGAATGAACAAGGGGGTTTTGCTTGCCTTGCACTTCTGAAGATAGTATAGTTCTTCATCGGTGTCATCGATCTCATCATCGAAACCACATCTACTAAGAGGGGACAAACACTAGCAACAGAGAAAGAACGCAATCAATGCAATGCGACAATATGATGCATGATCATGACATGGCAATATGATGTGATTTGAGCTAATGCATCTAGCAACCAGATTAAATGAAGTTGGTTTGAATCAAAGATTCAAATTCAACTCCATATGTGAAGATTCAAGTGCCATTTGTTTCATTTGCCCTAAACAGTAGTCATAAGTTGTTCTATCATGCATGCAAATGGTATAGACGGATAGATTGAATTTTTCTAATAATTTTTCATATATAAATTATTTCATTTGGAGTTATAGATTATTTTCTATGAATTTTGAAGTTTATAACATTTTCTGGAATTTCTAAACCTTTCTGATTTATTTTAATTCTAGAAAGGCTTTACTGCATCATCATGACATCAGAGAGTCAACAAGGCGCGGTCCAGGTCAAACCTGACGTGTGGGGTCCACACATCAGTGACTAACTAACTAACCTAAGTTAATTAGTGTTAAACTAATACTAACTAAAAGTGTCAGTGGGGGTGGCCCACGCGTCAGTGACACAGGGGAGGTCAAACCCCTGGTCAGCGTGGTCAACCCCGCCGGACTTGGTCCATGGCTCGTCGCCTGTGAAGCCCGAGACGGCGGAGGGCTCAGGATTTGCCCACGGTCGACCAAATTGACCGCGGTTTGGTCCTACGTGTAGCTGGGGCTCGCACACATCTGCTAGGGCAAGCGGGAGGAGCTGGGGTGGAGCGAGCTCGCCAGAGTCGAGCTCGTGGCAGCGGCCGGAGTTTGGGCGAGCTCGGATTCGGCGTTAGGAAGCACGGCAGGGCTAGCGGGTGGGAGTGCTCGGCTCCTGGGAGCATACTGAGTACGGTGACGCGCTTGGACGCGAGTGGCAGCAGCTGTGGCCGCGGCAGCGACTTGGCCGGAGGCGGAGAGCTCTCGGGCTCGAAGGATACGGCAACTACACGGTGCAAACGAGCAAGGGGAGAGAGGGGATTGAAGGAGAAGCTCACTGCGAGTGCAGCGGTGGCCTCGGCGAGCTTGGGGAAGCAACGGAGCGGGCGCATAGTTGCCGGCGATCTCGGCGGACCGAGGTTGAAGAAGACGGCGATGGCGGCGTTTCAGGGCTTCCGGCGTCGCTTGGCTTGGTGAGGAGGTCGAGGACGAGGTAGCCGAGCTACTGGGCACGCCGAGAGGTCGAGGGGGAGGCTCTGGGTGCGGCAACAGCGAGCGGTGGCGACGAGCTCCGCTCGGGCTGCGCAGAAGAGAGAGCAGAGGTGGGGGAAGGGGTCCAGGGAGATTAAGAGAGATCCAGGGGGTCGGAGCGATGTTCATGGCATTGTCAGCTGCGTCGGGGAGGTGCCGGGCAGGCAAGGAGGGAGGAGGTGGCCGCACGGCGGTGCGTGCGCGTCGGTCACGCGCCCGTCCTCCTGGCAAGGAGGAAGACGACAGGAGGAGGTGGCCAGGTGGGCTGCACAGGACCTGGGCCAGCCAGGTTAGGCCAGGTAACTCTCTCTCTCTCTTATTTCTGTTTTTCTATTTTCTGTAATTGTTTTGGCTTTAATAAAATGCCAGAGCATTTTCAAAAATCCTGAAAATATTTGTGGGCTCTGTTTGGATTATTTCCAACAGCCCTCATTTACTTTCAAGATCATTTGGACATTTAAAATTATTTATGGCATTTAAATGTCCAAGAACAAATAATGTATGATTTAATTCAATAACCCAAAGTGTCCTAGAAAAGTGTGCACCATTTTTGGCAGAGGTTCTGGACCGAAACAAAAATGATGAACATTTATGAGGGGCATTTTGGGTTCATTGAAAAGATTTAACTTTGACCCTAGTTGAATTTCATTTGCTACTAGGGTTTATCAGTCCCCATTTCAAAGTTTCATAAAACTTAAACATGATGCAGGGAAGCTTATGGAGTGACAGGCAAGGCCTAAGCTAGGGTAAGCTAGGGTTGTGACAATTTTCCAGGCATTTTATGTGCGTAATTCAAATTTGAACTACATGCACATGCTCCAGTGCATATAAACTAGTTGAAAAATCAAATCTGTGTCCTTGGTTGCATGTTTAGGTCCCATGCAAGAAATGGGAATGAATTTCAAACACCCTGCCACCGTCACTCGGCCGCAAACATTGAGATACCTGGTTTTTAAATTCTAGTAAATCCAAAACTCGTCTGAAATTCATGAAACTTGGCATGCTATCATGGAGCGGCATCAACTTGCCGTGGTAAAATTTTTGTCCCACTTGGGGCAGGTTTGGGTATAAGCTTCTCACAACAAGTGTGATGTTTTCGGTACGGAACGTGCCACCTTTGGGGACGAAACAATATCCATTGCCTCTTATTGCTTTCCAAAATTTTCTAGTGTCAACATAGAACAACATGAGTGTTGTGTTTAATTTTGGAATTTTTGGGGGTTCATTTGGACATTTTTATACATTAACTGGGTTTTCCAGGGATTTAATGTGCATAGTTCAAATTTGAACTACATGCACATGCTCCAGCGCATATAAATTGGTTGAAAAATTAAATTTGTGTCCTTCGATGCATGCTTAGGTCCCATGTAAGAAATGGGAATGAATTTCAAATACCCTGCCACCATCACTCAGCCGCAAACATTGAGATACCTGGTTTTTAAATTCTAGTAAATCCGAAACTCGTCTAAAATACATGAAACTTGGCATGCTATCATGGAGCGGCATCAACATGTCGTGGTTAAATTTTTGTCCCATTTGGGGCAGGTTTGGGTATAAGCTTCTCATAAACCAGAGCTTCTCACAACAAGCGTGATGGTTTCGGTAGGGAACGTGCCACCTTTGGGGACGAAACAATGTTCGTTGCCTCTTATTGCTTTCAAAAAATTTCTAGTGTCAACATAGAACAACAGGAGTGTTGTGTTTAATTCTGGAATATTTTGGGGTTTGTTTGGACATTTTTATACATTAATATACATTAACTAGGTTTTCTAGGCAGTTTATGTGCATAATTCAAATTTGAACTACATGCACATGCTCCAATGCATATGAATTGGTTGAAAAATCAAATCTGTGTCCTTGGTTGCATGCTTAGGTCCCATGCAAGAAATGGGAATAATTTCAAACACCAGGGCACTGTTGATTGCTGGCAAAATGTTGGGATAAATTGTTTTTAAATTCTTGTAAATCCAAAACTCGTCTGAAATTCATGAAACTTGGCATGCTATCATGGAATGGCACCCAACATGCTGTGGTATTTTTTGTGTCCATTTTGAGAGAAGGCGCACTCGAATGACAGCCAACAAAGGCATTTTGAAACAAATAGCTGCCACTGTCACATCTCAAACGTTTTGTATAATTCAAATTGTCTGCGTTCTGTTAACCATTCACGTGACGCCACGCCTCACTCTTTGACGGGTAGGAGGTGCCGTGCGGGCAGGTGCTTGAGTGCTTGACTAAACGGGAGGCGTGCGAGTTGTACTCCAATGCGGAGGCTCACCGGGAAGCCTGCGAGCTGTACGCCGTGCAGGCTCACCAGGAAGCAAGCCCTTTGACTTCCATGGCTGCCCGCCTTGCTCGCATCCTCTACATTAAGGGTGCCCAAGCCACAGTTTAATACGGTTTTTAAATATAAAACACTCATCGCAAACGTTTTAGTTAGAACACCCTTATGCAAAACCGACAACTTCCCCAGGAAGCCAAGGGAAAATGTGCCTTGCAGGATTTGTGCAGCTCTTGATCGCAAACGTTTTAGTTAGAACACCCATATGCAAACCGACAGCTTCCCCAGGAAGCCAAGAGAAAATGTGTCGAGCAGGATTTCTGCAGCTCTTGATCGCAAACATTTTAGATAGAACACCCGTATGCAGAGTGAGAGCTATGGTCTTCCCCCTTAAGTCGAGGGAAAATTCACAGCCCAGGATTTGGGCATCCCTTCAACGCAAATGGTTGTTTTGGATGACCCGTGTGCAACCACGTACAAACAATTTGGTATGATTTACATCTATCATATTGGGTATGTTGGCATTTGTCAAACTGGAAAGATTGACATTTGTTGATCTAGTAACATTGCCATTTGTCAATCCTTGTAACACTGCGATTTATCAAAATATGCAGCTAGAAATCACAAGCACTATCTAATTTTTGCAACTAAATTCAGTAATTAAGCATAGATTTCATTCATAAATTAAGCAGTCGTTCTTAATTTATACAAACAGTTCAACTCGACAGCTGAACCGACCAAACTTTTCCCCAATTGTTGCCAACCACGTACTGAAATAGCTAGTTCAACTATATATACTAGCTAATTTTAAGTACGTTGTACAGTTCCACCACATCTATAGTCAGATGAACTGAACAAAATAGCCCCTAAATACTACTACTACAGAGGGGCTTTGTGCTACTTCCGGCAGCCTCTCCTCCGCCGAGCGTGCTCAATAAGAGGAGGAGGAGGAGCCTACCGACGAGTTGGGCAACTGCAATACGGTGCCTGCCGCTGCTGCATGTTTAATGACGCTCGCTAGCTCGAACGCCCGCTGCCGCTCTAGACGGTCCCTCTCGAAGCGGCCGGACTGCTCGTAGATCTCCTGGTTCCTCGCCTCTGCGTCGGCATGTGCTGTGGCCACGCTTGCGGTAAGACTCTTTGTGCGCTCGACGAGGCGCTCCTCCTCCTCCCGCAGGAACTCCATGTAGCGCGCAAGGTTGCTGACGCACGTGCGGGCCTCCACCTCCGCCTCACTCCTTCGAGCGGCGGTGGCGGAGCGGGTGATGATCCCGGCGGTCGACGGTGGGCTGGCGACCACGGCGGCCGACGATGGGGTGGCGGCCACGACGGCCACCTCCCGCCTTTGGGCCGCGGTAGCGGAGCGGGTGATGACCGGCAATGGGGTGGCAGCCACGACAGCCACCTCCCGCCTACGGGCCGAGGCGGCGGAAAGGGTGATGGCCCTGGCTTTTGACGGTGGTGTGGCGGCAACGGCGGCCGGCAACAGCTACCGACGGGTAGCGGCGGCGGAGCGTGTGGTGGGTGTTCCGCGCACACCCAACAGGGACGCCACGCGCACTACACTACGCCGGGGACTGAGCCGCCGCAACGGTGTAGCCTCTCAGCTGGAGCTGTCCTCTGATAACGGCGGAGTGGCTGAGCGACGACGACGGACCGGTGCCATTGGCGATTGTGGGAGAAGCAGACGAGATAAGCTACAGGGAGGGAGGGGAAAATGCGACGCGAGACTCGCCGGCCATGAGGGTTTATATAGGAGGCCGGTAAGCATTGGGATTTTGGGGGATTTCACCGAGTCGGGCGGGAAGCTTGCGCGGGAACCTGCGAGGTTGCGTGGGAACGGGCTCACCGATGATTCATTGGTGCCACTTCGAGCCACCGTTTGGCCAAAAGAACGCCCCCGCGCACTACGCAAGCTTGCGCTGTAAGCCGTATGCGGCAGCGGGTTGACAAGACGTGCGAGATAAGGACGAAAGGAAACATACACATACGGTTAATACAAAAAAAATGTTTTCGATTTAATTACCTACTATACCCCCGTCCTGGTTTATAAGTAGGATTTAACTAATAAAATACGAATGCATGTCACCAAAGATTATATCGTTGGATTCGTATTTGAACATAGTTTCCAGTCATACAATTTTTGTAACATGCATTAACACTTTTTTGGTTAAATTTAAGGTTATATACCAGCAAGCGTTTGCCCGCAACACACACGACTTATTCCATCACAAACAGCTCGGATGGATCAACTGTATGCCACGTATCGCAGACGCAACTGTAATCTGATTTGTGCTTGATGTCTCCGACATCGCTTGCACAGTTCGTCTTATTTGCCATGTATCACTGTGCCGGCTTCTGCTCGTGTCCCTCGGCAAGCTCTGCTCGCCGTTAGGCGCCCCGGCGCGCTCTGCTCGCGTCCGTTGGCGTGCTCTGCTCGCGTCCGTCGGCGGGCTCGGCTTGTGGACAGCTTTTCCTTGCGTGTTCAACTGCTATATGCATATATATATATAGGACAAATTTTCCCTACTACCGGGTGTAGTTACTCCCACTTTTGTTTCATCTGTTCTATGTAGTATCTATCATATCGGAGAGTATGTACGCGTAGTATGTAGTATATAAGAATGTTTAGGTAGTATATATACTACTTTTTTGGTACTATGTATCATATTTTGCGCATACTTTATTTCACGTACAAATATGTACATATTTCACAAATACAATAAAATTATGAGCTCCCTTGCCATTTTTTCATATAAATCACTTGGGAGTATCTTAGATATAGTATATGAACATACTAAAAATAATAAAGTTGAGTATATATTACCACATGATAGTATATGAGAAATGGGTGTAGCTACACCCGGTAGTAGGATGCATTTTCCCTATATATATATATATATATATATATATATATATATATATATATATATATATATATATATATGGTTGATCGCCGTTGAGGCGACCGCGGAGCGCTCTGCCAGTGGTTGGGCATGCACACGATCACGCCGGGGGGGCCCATATGCATGCGGTTGTGCCACGAGCATTGCCACATGATGCAGTTATGTGAGGCATGATGGACTTACGCGCTGCAAATTAGTACTGCCATCAGGGCCTGCCGATATTCCTGGTCGTCCGGCTTCCCCTTTAATTCCCGCGGCCATTATAACCTTAGTCTCTTCAACCTTTCGATCGAGCCCCACAACACAACAAGCACACTGACGACGACACGTAGAGAAGGGATGTCTAGCGGCGCTCCAATGGAGTTCGGCGAGCATAGAGTGGAGACCCACGCGAGAGAGATGGATCTCTTGGTGGTGTGCACCATCGACCCGGCCGTGGTGGACGACTACATCAACAGCGTTGAGCAGTTGCTTGCTCGAGACAAGTACAAGGTGGTCGACATCGACCTCCAGTACACCGCCGGTCGTGTTCATGACTGTTGTCGCTCTCTAGTTGGTCGCTTCCCAGTCTTTTGCTAGCCTTCACTTGTACTAAGCGGGAATACTGCTTGTGCATCCAATCCCTTAAACCCCAAAGTTATTCCATATGAGTCCACCATACCTTCCTATATGCGGTATCTACCTGTCGTTCCAAGTAAATTTGTATGTGCCAAACTCTAAACCTTCAAATGAAATTCTGTTCTGTATGCTCGAATAGCTCATGTATCAACTAGGGCTGTCCGTATCTTCCATGCTAGACGGGTTATTCTCAAGAGGAGTGGACTCCGCTCTTCACTCACGAGAAAATGGCTGGTCACCGGGATGCCCGGTCCCATGCTTTATGCAAACTAAATCAAAATAATTGCAAACAAAACTCCCCCTGGGACTGTTGCTAGTTGGAGGCACTCGTTGTTTCGAGCAAGCCATGGATTGATGCTTGTTGGTGGAGGGGGAGTATAAACTTCACCATTCTGTTTGGGAACCGCCTATAATGTGTGTAGCATGGAAGATATCGCCATCTCTTGGTTGTTATGTTGACAATGAAAGTATGCCGCTCAAAATATTATTTATCTCTATTTCAAAACCGAGCTCTGGCACCTCTACAAATCCCTGCTTCCCTCTGCGAAGGGCCTATCTATTTACTTTTATGTTGAGTCATCACCCTCTTATTAAAAAGCACTAGCTGGAGAGCGCTGCTGTCATTTGCATCCATTACTAGTAATTTATATTGGGTATGACTATGACTGGATCTCTTTTACCATGAATTACAATGTCTAGTCAGTCCTTGATCTTTAAAGGTGCTCTGCATTTATGTTTTGCGGTCTCAGAAAGGGCTAGCGAGATACCATCCTGTTATATCATATCATGATTGTTTTGAGAAAGTGTGGTCATCCGAGATTTATTATTACTACTCGCTAGTTGATTATGCCATTGATATGAGTAAACATGAGACCTAAGAGTTATTGTGAATGTGGTTAGTCATAATCTTTGCTGAAAACTTGATTGCTGGCTTTACATATTTACAACAACAAGAGAAAACAGAGTTTGTAAAAGTTTTTCTTTATCACTTTCAGTTTATCAACTGAATTGCTTGAGGACAAGCAAAGGTTTAAGCTTGGGGGAGTTGATATGTCTCCGTCGTATCTACTTTTCCAAACACTTTTGCCCTTGTTTTGGACTCTAACTTGCATGATTTGAATGGAACTAACCCGGACTGACGCTGTTTTCAGCAGACTTTCCATGGTGTTATTTATGTGCAGAAACAAAAGTTCTCGGAATGACCTGAAACTCCACGGAACATCTATTTGGAAAATAAGAAAATTACTGGTGGAAAAAGCCACGTCAGGGGACCCACACCCTGTCCACGAGGGTGGAGAGCGCGCCTGCCCCCCTACGGCGCCCCCCTACCTCGTGGCCCCCCGACGCTCCACCGACCTCAACTCCAACTCCATATATTCACTTTCGGGGAGAAAAAAAATCAGGGAGAAGGATTCATCGCGTTTTACGATACGGAGCCACCGCCAAGCCCTAAAACCTCCCGGGATGGCTGATCTGGAGTCCGTTCGGGGCTCCGAAGAGGGGAATCCGTCGCCATCGTCATCATCAACCATCCTCCATCAAAAATTTCATGATGCTCACCGCCGTGCGTGAGTAATTCCATCGTAGGCTTGCTGGACGGTGATGGGTGTGATGAGATCTATCATGTAATCGAGTTAGTTTTGTTAGGGTTTGATCCCTAGTATCCACTATGTTCTGAGATTGATGTTGCTATGACTTTGCTATGCTTAATGCTTGTCACTAGGGCCCGAGTGCCATGATTTCAGATCTGAACCTATTATGTTTTCATGAATATATGTGAGTTTTTGATCCTATCTTGCAAGTCTATAGTCACCTACTATGTGTTATGATCCGGCAACCCCGAAGTGACAATAATCGGGACCACTCCCGGTGATGACCATAGTTTGAGGAGTTCATGTATTCACTATGTGTTAATGCTTTGTTCCGGTACTCTATTAAAAGGAGGCCTTAATATCCCTTAGTTTCCATTAGGACCCCGCTGCCACGGGAGGGTAGGACAAAAGATGTCATGCAAGTTCTTTTCCATAAGCATGTATGACTATATTCGGAATACATGCCTAAATTACATTGATGAATTGGAGCTAGTTCTGTGTCACCCTATGTTATGGTGGCTGTTACATGATGAACCGCATCCGGCATAATTCTCCATCACCGATCCAATGCCTACGAGCTATTCACATGTTGTTCTTCGCTTATATACTTTTCCGTTGCTACTGTTACAATCACTACAAAATACCACAAATATTACTTTTGCTACCGTTACCTTTTGTTACCGTTACCACTACTATAATATTACTTTGCTACTGAATACTTTGCTGCAGATACAAAGTTATCCAGGTGTGGTTGAATTGACAACTCAACTGCTAATACTTGAGAATATTCTTTGGCTCCCCTTGTGTCGAATCAATAAATTTGGGTTGAATAATCTACCCTCGAAAACTGTTGTGATCCCCTATACTTGTGGGTTATCAGCCACCTTTTTCCTATGTGAGGACAACAAACCGGTCGACCTGGTCATTATCTATTGTGTTTTCATGCCTTTCTACCCTTTTTCACCCTCTTTCAACCAAGAGACACGAGACTCGTTCCTTAGCTACTGAGTTTCCATTTTCAACCTAGATGCTGGTTTGATGCCTAGTCTCTTGGACGGTACTTTCTCCCTTCCTTTGCTTATTAAATCCAGACATCGATTAGTCTGCATGAAGTAGGGTTTCCTTTAATAGTACAAATTAAGGTTTTCATATGCGTGACCAGCAGAGCAGAGGATAGCAAACTGGGAAGAAGGTGGAGTGGAAAAAGATCCACATTCAGCGACGTGGTAGATGGGGCAATAGAAGAAGGGTGTGGTTCGAAAAGAGGTAGCATACCTGGTAGAGGCAAAGGTGTCCCGTCTTTTGATGAGATGGTGATTATTGTTTCTGAGGAGTAAACTTTCACGATCCGACTACGAATGTGCGAGGAAGTCGTGCCTTAGCAATCGCTAAACCAACTCCCAAAGGTTATTGACCACGTCGGAGCATGATCAACCTGACCACGAAGGTCTATTTCCTGCAAGCAAACAAAGAACAAGGAAGAAACTAAGATTGCAATCAAGATATCGCGAATATAAGATGAAAGCTTTATTGACGAAGGTGGGGTTCTGCGACGCCTTGGTCTGGTCGTTGAACATAAACGAAGTACGCGAAGTTGCAGCTATGGCGCATTTTTAATCTAAACAAAACCCAAAGTCTAAACGACGCCCTAAGGGTTGTATATATGGAGGAAGAGTGGAAATTTCGTGGTCCTTGGAGGAGGGGTCCGAAACCAACCCTATCTCTTGTTTCCCCACACATACGGACTCTAAAAACAGCCTATACTTATGTATTTCAAATTACATGGGCCTGGCCCAATAATAAGGTGATGCAGCACCTATAATAGCCTCTAGACGAAATTTGTGAAGTGGCATCTTGTATATTTCGTCCAAGACTTCATGCACTCATTACGGTGGCTTCAAAGTCCTGAAACCATCACTTGAAACTCCGTTCTTGTTTCCCTTGCGCAGCAATCATCTCCATGCTTGTTTTTGCTCCAATGTTCATCCTTCTCCAAGGTAGGCCCTTCATTTGTAAGCAAAACAAATGTATCAAATTTAGGCAGCATCATATTGTCATGAACATTAGAATCATTACCAAGAAACAAAAGTACCTGGTAATTTAATTGGCGTGCACGAGCTCTAGTAATTGGTCCAGTATGTATAGTAGCAGGGGCTATGGGTGTAACAATTGTATTGATGTCCACATCATTCTCCCCTTCTTGAAATGAAGTCGTCCTCGACGGAAGCTCATCTTCCTCACCCAAATAAGGCTTCAAATCTGCAATGCTAAAAGTGGGACTACCCCCAAAATCTGTAGGCAGCTCAAGTTTATATGCATCATCATTTATTTTCTCTAACACCTTAAAAGGACCATCAGCAAGTGGCATTAGCTTTGATTTGCGCAAATCAGGAAATCTATCCTTACGCAAATATAACCAAACAAGATCTCCAGGTGCGAACACAACATGTTTTCTACCCTTATCTCCAGCAAGTTTATATTTAGCATTCATACGCTCAATGTTTTCCTTAGTTAACTGATGCATTTTTAAAATCAATTCAGCACATTGTTTAGCATCAAAATAACCTTCTCCGAAGATGGAAGAGACAACAAATCAATAGGTGCACGAGGTAGAAAACCATACACAATTTCAAAAGGGCACATCTTAGTAGTAGAATGCACTGAACGATTATAAGAATATTCAATATGAGGCAAGCATTCTTCCCACATTTTCTGATTATTTTTCAAAACAACCCTAAGCATAGTAGACAATATTTTATTGACTACTTCAGTTTGTCCATCAGTTTGGGGGTGACAAGTAGTACTAAAAATCATTTTAGTCCCCAACTTAGCCCATAAACATGTCCAAAAGTGGCTAAGAAATTTAGTATCATGATCTGAAACAATGGTATTTGGCACACCATTCAAGCGAATAATTTCACAAAAGAACAAATTAGCAACATTAACAGCATCATCGCTTTTATGACATGGTATAAAGTGTGCCATTTCGAGAACCTATCCACGACAACAAATATGCTATCCCTCCCCTTCTTTGTTCTAGGTAAACCTAAAACAAAGTACATAGATATATCCTCCCAAGGAACACTAGGTACAGGCAAAGGCATATATAAACCATGAGGATTGAGTCGTGACTTAGCTTTTTGACATGTAGTGCAGCGAGCAACAAAATGCTCAACATCCCGTCTCATCTTTGGCCAAAAGAAATGTGTAGCAAGTATATCCTCCATCTTCTTCAGGCCAAAGTGTCCCATTAATCCTCCTCCATGCGCCTCCTACAACAACAAAAGACGAACGGAGCTAGGTGGAATGCATAGCTTGTTAGCACGAAATACAAATCCATCGTTAATGACGAACTTGTTCCATGTTCTCACTTCCTTACAATTCTGCAATACATCTTTAAATTCCGCATCATGCACATATTGATCTTTGATGGTCTCCAAACCAAAAAATTAGAAGTCAAGTTGTGAAAGCATAGTATAATGACGAGACAATGCATCAACAATAACATTTTCTTTACCCTTCTTGTGTTTAATGACATAAGGGAAAGTCTCAATGAATTCAACCCATTTAGCATGTCTACGGTCCAGTTTTGCTTGAATTTTAATGTGTTTCAAAGATTCATGATCAGAATGTATAACAAATTCTTTGGGCCATAAATAATGTTGCCGTGTTTCTAAGGTCCGAACAAGAGCATATAATTCTTTATCATAAGTGGAATAGTTCAAACTAGGCCCACTCAATTTTTCAAAAAAGTATGCAACTGGTTTGCCATCTTGTAATAACACACCTCCTAATCCAATTCCACTAGCATCACATTCAAGCTCAAAAGTCTTATTAAAATCAGGAAGTTGGAGTAAAGGAGCATGTGTCAACTTATCTTTCAATATCGGGAAGGCTTCTTCCTGTGCGGTACCCCAAACAAAAGGCACATCCTTCTCTGTAAGCTCATTGAGAGGTGCGACAATGGTGCTGAAATCTCTCAGAAAACGCCTATAAACCAGCGAGTCCAAGAAAACTCCTCATTTGTGTGACCGTTATGGGCTGCGGCCAACTCTCAATAGGTTCAATCTTGGATTTATCAACTTCAATTCCCTGTGGAGTAACAACACAGCCAAGAAAAGATACTTGGTCGGTGCAAAAGGTGCACTTCCCAAGGTTACCAAACAAACGTTCATCACATAAACCAATAAAAACAGCACATAAATGTTCCAAATGTTCCTCCAAAGATCTGCTACAAATCAGTATATCATCAAAATAGACTACCACAAATTGTCCAATGAAAGCATGTAAAACTTCGTTCATTAATCTCATGAAAGTACTAGGTGCATTAGTTAACCCAAAAGGCATGACTAACCACACATATAATCCAAACTTAGTTTTAAATGTTGTTCTCCATTCATCCCCCAATTTCATACGAATTTGTTGGTATCCACTATGCAAATCAACTTTGGAGAATATTGTAGAGCCACTCAATTCATCAAGCATTTCATCTAGCCTAGGAATAGGATGACGATAAAGAATAGTAATAATATTAGTGCCTCTACAATCAACACACATACGCGATGTACCATCCTTTTTCGGCACTAGAATAATAGGAACGGCACAAGGACTAAGGGATTCACGTATATAACCTTTGTCGAGCAGCTCCTGGACTTGACGCATAATCTCCTTCGTCTCCTATGGATTGGTACGATATGGTGCATGGTTGGGTAGCGATGCACCGGGAATTAAGTCAATCTGGTGCTCAATCCCTCGAATAGGTGGTAATCCCGGTGGCACATCTTGTGGAAAGACGTCTGCGAACTCCTGCAAAATGTTAGTAACAGCAAGAGGCAAAGAGGAAAGCACATCCTCGAATGAAAATAATGCCTCTTTGCACACAAAAGCATAGCAAATTGATTTGCTAAAATCTAGCTCATCAATATCAGATTTGGTGGCAAGTAAACATGCACTTTTTGATTTAATTTCAGCAACACTAGATGGTTTATTATTAGGCTTCATTTGTTGCTCAAATTCTTTTGCCACAATCTGATTTTCACTCTTATTTTTCTCCTGTTTTGCTTTATTAGCTCTATTAATATCATCTTTCAAAATGGAATCAGGGGACATAGGAAGCAAAGTAATATGTTTATCCTTATGAACAAGAGTATGCTGATTATTTTTACCATGGTGTACAGAATTTCTATCAAATTGCCATGGTCTACCAAGTAATAAGGAACACGCTTGCATGGGTACCACATCACAATCAACATAATCAGCATATGTAGAGATACTAAAATGCACACGAACAGTACGTGTTACCTGATGAGGACATGACGACCTTGGATACGACCAAAAATATTCCATACATGTATATTTTGTTGGAAATATGCCCTAGAGGCAATAATAAATTGGTTATTATTATATTTCCTTGTTCATGATAATCGTTTATTATCCATGCTAGAATTGTATTGATAGGAAACTCAGATACATGTGTGGATACATAGACAACACCATGTCCCTAGTAAGCCTCTAGTTGACTAGCTCGTTGATCAATAGATGGTTACGGTTTCCTGACCATGGACATTGGATGTCGTTGATAACGGGATCACATCATTAGGAGAATGATGTGATGGACAAGACCCAATCCTAAGCCTAGCACAAGATCGTGTAGTTCGTTTGCTCAGAGCTTTTCTAACGTCAAGTATCAGTTCCTTAGACCATGAGATTGTGCAACTCCCGGATACCGTAGGAATGCTTTGGGTGTACCAAACGTCACAA